>NC_135512.1:7465000-7537500 GCF_051989575.1 Stigmatopora nigra
TCAGACACGGTGGCTCTAAATCATTGGTTGACCTTAAAAAAAAAAAAAAAAAAACAAGGTTCTCATTCCTCTTCTTCTGTGAACACTTTTGTCATTTTGCTATTTAGAGCTGTGATGAGTGACAGACAAAATAAGATGTACAGTGAGGAAGATCAAAGTTGCCAGAATACATGCAAGAAAATGACGTGGGCCAAATGGCACAGAGCGGCAACACATCCGTTTCCGACGGCATGCAATGAAGGAACGGAAGGCATCCTAAGCAAATTGCCGCTTCTAATGTCAAGCTAACGATTTAATGACAGCTTTTAGCTTGAGAAATGAAGCGCAATTATGATTTGTTTCTCTTCAAAGTCAAAGAAAGGGGAGGATAGATGGGAAAAATATGTGGCGGAAATGAACTATTACTCCATTTAAATAAACTTACAGTACAGTAGAGTAAGTTAAAGGATCTGTACATCTGCTTATACAATCATTTTGCCTTGATTTGAAATATTTAATGTTGTTTGGATGAAGTAAGTTTTTGGTTTAGTTTTCACAATATACAGAGATGCCAATTGCATAGGGATAAATGACTGTTCTTTTCAAAAACAGGTGCCATGTTAAATAAATAGAATATAGAGTCAGGTAATGAATAAGAATAAGTTGGCTTACTATACCAAGAAAGAAGAAAAAGTGCAAAAGTGGAAAATGGCATTTCCACTCATTTCTGTATGGAGAGCTGACTTGCAAATAATTTGAGTTCGTCTAGTCATGCTATAAACGAATATATCAAGGTGCTTTTATTATTTCGTGGGGTGGTTATACCTATTTTCTGGACACAAATTGGTATTTCGTTGTCCAGCCTAACGATATTCTGTTTTTTCCTCCCATGCAATCTAAATGGAAATCAAGAAACTGGTATATACGGTGGATAAATGAGTTTTAGCTTGTAAAATACTAGTCTCACTTTCAAGTCATTAACAGCCATTGAAGAAGGTTAACGTCCAATCGATTTCAAATGATAAATGACTCTCTGTCACTATTCTGAGCAGTAAGAGAGCTCAATAATTGCAATGTCAAAAATTACTTGTTGTCATTCCAGCTATTTGAGCAGCTGTCATGGTGCAACATTTCAATTGAATCAACCAAGTGAATAGTCCTTTTTCACAGTGGCTGTTTGTTTGTGGTAGTGTTGTGTATATAATTGGAATTCTCCACAGTCCCGTGCCGTGAATGGAAATACAGATTGAAGGGGAACATTGTGGCGAGCGGGTGCCATGTTGCGTCTCGCAATTCTATTTGGTTATGAAATGAAGCGAGGAGACGGAGAGGGTGGTCTGCCTAATGACAGCCGTAGATTTAAAGACTTGCGCTGGGCAAGTTGCCGTGATTGATTTATGTTATTAGATGGCATAAACAGATGAATGGAATTCAAAATCAGAGCCTTTTTTCCCCCTCATTCTAAATACATGGAATCACACGCTTTGTTGATTTGGAGATGTCTCAACAGACTTTTTCAGCTTGATTTTTGTCTTTCTAGTAGCAGCCTTAAATTTTTACACTAACACTGAGTGGATGCATTTTTTCGTTGATGTTTGATGAATATTATTATTATTATAAAGCAGGGGTAGGGAACCTATGGCTCGGGAGCCACATGTGGCCCTTTTGATGGGTGCATCTGGCTCTTTGCTAACTTGTGAGCTAAAATATGGAAACTGCTGATGACAGAACTGAGATATTACATTTAGAACTGCTTTAATCTTCATTTTTTTGCAGTAGACTTTTCTGGAATGCTTCCTCTCATTGATTAGCAACAGCATGAGGATATTAAAAAAATATTCACTTTTTTCCACTTTAAAAGTGGTGAAATTACAAAAAAATTGATAAGGTACTTGATTACATGTATGTATTTTGACTTTTAAATTTGTAGTGTGGCTCACAAGGAATAATATTGGAAAATATGAATTGTTTGTGGCTCTCTTCGTCAAAAAGGTTCCCGACTTGTGTTATAACGGCTACAAAGGTGATTCTTGGATTTGTACTTGTTCAAGAACACACATCACGCTTTTCAAAATCTCAGTGGGAAATGTGCTATTCCAAAAGGTACTTAAAGACTAAAATACATCTAAAATAGGTTGTGCCAGACAATATCAATTGTATTTTCATTCAAGCAATTAATGGAATATTCAAGGCACAGCCAGATCACATAACCCCCGTAGATCCTAATTGATGAATATTTATGTTTCATTGTTTCAAACAACATTGCTATTCAGACCACCATTCAAGTGAAAATTGCCTGTCAAACTTTGACTTGCTGCCCCAAAGTGCATGACTTAGATTTATAATGAGTTTTTCAGGAGTCTAAATTTAAAAAACAAAAAAGAATAGTAATTTTTTCCAGTGGAAAATCCAGATGTATACAAACAAATAGACATTTTGACAGAAAACAAGAATCTTTGAGAATTGTCAAGTGATCTTAAAAATAGAAGTTTATGAAAAATGAAAATAATATATTAAGTTTGTTCCATGTGACCACAAAAAGAGTTTAAAGAATTTGAAAGATTGCAGTTGAAAAGATACACGAAAAGCAGTTGTTCTTTTGTATTCCAATTCAAATACATACCAAAAATTTGAATTAAAAGGTATTAATTTAAAATATAAGTATACAGGGAATAGAAATGAACCCAACTTGTATTGCAGTTGAGGAAAAGTGCAAATTGAAAATAAACAAAAGGACTCTACTCACAGCAGCAATGAAGCACAGTGCGAGGAAAGCCTCTCGGATGCATTTCCACTGCATGTTGCCGTCCACCTGGATGAAGCCCACACTGGATTCAGTTTAGGGATGCAGAGGGAGCCCCACTCTCTTCTTTCTCGCCAGATTAATTTGAGTTCCAGCTGTCAAGCTCACAAATGTGGGAAATGTAGACATCCAAAGTGTTTTCAGAATAAAAGTATTAATCATCACCTCATATATGTATCCATTTATATACCACATATATTTGAATATAATGCACACCCATAATTTGTGACTAAAAAGTGGTATATTTTTTGTTTTTTTCTTCACTTTTTCTCACCTCACACCAATGATTGCTGGTAACTGGCAAATACTGATTCATCATCAACAGATTAGCCAAACAATTGATTCCATTTGTCTAGAGTTATTTTTTTTCTTGTGCCCCATCTTTAACAGTGGGTGAACATTTTTTTTGTTATACCTGAATTTGCTGCATTCCTTGCATGTATAGCTGGAAATGTATTCTCATCATGTAGCCTTCTATGGTGCCTTCTATTAGACTAAAACAAATACTAGTGAAGCTTTAAATGAAAAAGATTGTATTGCATTGTGACCCCAAAAAAGGAACAACCAAAAGTTATCACGCATATTCTTTTACCTCCGGATACAATTAGAAAAGTAAAGGGAAAAAAATCCTAAAGCAAAAGTTGATTTTTAAACATTATACCTGTTAAAACTTCAGTTTGGATCAATTTTGCCATTTTGGTGAGACTGATGTATTTGGAAGTTTCACTAGAAAATAAACACACTTTTACAGATTATTTGGACAATCGTGATATCAATGTCCCAAGAACTAATTTAAAAAAAAATTTTTTTTTAATTATTGTAACATCAATTGTGTTTCAGTCATCCTAGTCCGCATTAAGTAAAACACAAATGACCATATCATACCATTTGAAAATATATTTTTAACAAGTGCCGCTCAGTAGAGAAAAATAGCTTTGCATACAAAATTGGGCCAATCAAAAATAAGATCATAGATAAGCCCTTACTTGAAGAAGAACAGTAATCAAATGTTAACCGATGTATTTACCTCCTCCCAGATATAAAACAGACACAAAAACACAATACGCAAAGTTGCCCAAATGTGATCGTCTATAACAGCCCATAAACGTCCAATCATGTGGCTCGTTTCATCATTCTGCTGTGATTTCTAAACCAGTTTTCCCCACTAGTAGACATCCAATCTATTTAAATTGGGTTCTGTTAAGTTTAAATGAATTGGACGTCTATCGCCAGCAATGGCAACCAATTAGTAAAATGCTTTGCAATCTGTCGGATACAAAAACATAAAATGACAACCAAGTGTCACATATATGCAAAAATCCTGAGAAGTGCGCACAGTGCAAATAGTGTTCAGTCACACACACACACAAAAAACTATGTTTTCTATCTCTTCGGGATTTTTCAATTAGAAGACTGAAAAACAAACCTAAAAAGATGTTGTAAAACTAAAAACACTAAAAGATTCAGAAAATGATTATTTACTTATTTTAGGGCTAAAACATATGATATATTTTTGCTAGTGTTAATTCATTTTCGTGTAAAAATGGCGACTTAAGGGCACATTTGAACATTGTTTAACTATAAGAATATTATTATACTGTAAATGTTTTTTTTGTCGAGGTTAAAACAAATGTCCCTCAATTTGAGTTTTGTTTAATCTCCTCTGAGTTGCCATGGCGATACCGTAACTCCAGTGACGTCGTTGCGATGTTAAAGCTTCAGGGGAAGTCGCTTCCATCGTAGATGATGGGCTTTTCTATGGTCAGTTGATAGAAGACTTTCTTGGAAATAAACCTGCGAAGCAAATGTTTCCATTCCAAAAGATGCAATTCCATTAATTGCTGGATAAACTGAAGTGTTAAGATTTTTTTTTTTAATCATTGACCCACTCATGAGGATAAATGCCTCATAGGTAAAGAATTGTGCACCTACCGAGAGAAAGAATTGTCAAAGATGAGTGCGTAAATGCCCGGCCGACGCACTTTCAGCTGTCCCTGAATGGTCTCTTTGTGAGAATTGCAGCGAGTGAGTGGGATGAGGACCTGGGAAATAAAAGTGGAAAATAAAATTGGCCTTTGGTCCACATCAATGCACCCCAGATGCCAATCAGCACTATCAAAGAGGTCTGATTACGCCCTGTACGGGGCCCCATTTAAAGACAGGATGTGGTGCTGAGCTCCGATTTGTGGACCACATGACTTTTTCAGGTGTTTGTACTATGGTCAGCATAGGTTGTTATGGATTATTGATGTCCTAATCGTGCCAGAACAAGACTTCAGTCGAGCACAGACTGTGACGCATGAAATGTACCTTCTCCTTTCTGAAAATTAGGTACAAGCTTCACAAAAGGAAGGCTATTAATTTTTGATTAATATATTTAAAACATAGAGCACAATTTATGGATCATGAACGACTACTTGCCCCCCTCCAAACGCAGTGTATTTAGCCCAGTGCTGCTTACACAGTGTATTAGCAAATATAGTTTTCTAGGGAAATTTTAGTGTGAAAATTAGGGTTAAAAAATATTACAAAAGTTTAAAGTAATTTTTTTAAGGGGGTTTTGTCATCAAATAAAATGGTGCATATACTTGTAACAGCACATAGCTCTAATGTATTCATTATTTTCTTTATCTGTTTTGTTTTGGGACGACTGTTTTACTTGAGGAACATAATTTTGAAGTAATACTGCTCTTACTTGAGTCAAATCTTTGGCTACTGAACCAACCTCGGGTTGTATGTGTAGCCGGTCCTGAAATTAACCTAAATGCATCTCTACCTTTGATTGTTCCACTTGGGCTTCGGCAGAGTCTTGGTAAACCACACTAAAAGAGATGCTTTTAGGTTCAGAGGAAAACATCCAGCTGATGGTCGGCCCCGAGTCTCCCACGGCAACAGACACCACACTGTAACAGCTGGATTTGATGAAGAGTTCACGGGAGCCATCGCCAAACTGGAAAATGTCCTCGATGCTAAGCGGGACAGTCATCCTGTCCATGAGCCAAGTGACAGATAGTTTAGTTAGCAAAAGATTCAGCTGAAGTTGCTGACAGGGAAATGTCGACACTCACGTGAGTTCTCCCGACTTGAGAAGGTTGATTTCCGAATCCTGCACCGTGGCGACGTTTTCTTCCGGTTCGTCGGGCATTGGTTCTCCCACCCCTCTGCAAAAAGTATTCATTCATATTTAAACCTAATGCAAAAGTAAGGTGGCACGGTAGAAAGATGACGACTTGAAAGCCTTCTGGAAAATGACTTTTACACTTGGATGCTAGCTACAAGCCAATCTTAACCCAACATCTCGTATCGACTGGGGCCTTTTTTGTTTTCCAGGGGTTTTCAGACAAATCTTAGCAGCCAATGAGATATGCTCTGTTGTCATGGCGATGGCAAAGTTGTCATTACATGTAACCATCAGGAACCAACTCTAGCCACTGATAAATACACTCAAATGCCGTTGAAAGCTCCTTGAAGAGCAAGCCGAGAGAATTTTAACCCATTACTATGCTCAAGAATGAACCTTTGTGACTTTTACGCTTTCACGCTAAGAAGCCATAGTGCTGCTGTTCTGTAGAGAATGCGTTAATGTTAACATTCTTTAAAACTAATTGGAAAAACACCTGAAGATTTCTCTTTTTAGGTCAACTAAAGAAGGCTCGGCGTCTTTGTATTTTATTCTTAAAACGTAAAGCAATGGGGTGTTCACAGTACACAACAATTGATGTTGCAACTAAAGCAACAGGGCACTTGTATAGTTCCAGTTTTTCTGCTTCCCACCTTTGTAGGTGGAGATTATAATAAAGGGAAAATTGATGGCCTGCTGGGCTAAAAATTATAACCTAGTCTCACAATTCTGTGTACATGTTTCAATATAAAAACAAAAAAAACAGAAATTGAAGAACAGATGAGCTAAACAAGCCTTAGGTAGTTTATGAACTATTATTGACAAACCCTAAATAAGTGAATGTTTATTCCACAAGAATTTTGAAACCCAAAATGCTGAACATTTCTGTTAAGATCCCAACACTTACATGTCTAAAGATCCTGGTGGCCTTTGCTCTTGATCTCCCTCGAAGGAGCCGCCTGTGGTCTGTGAATTGGCGTCACTGTCATAGACGCCATTTACCTCCTCTTCTGTGATGATGTCAAAGGTGCCGTCGTCAGGCTTGTTGCCCGGGTCTGAAACTAGGAGAGAAGATGCACATTGGACTCTACAGAAAACTACTACATACAGAATAGCATTGGTGTTCCGAGCTCCCACCTGTGACACAAGGAGTGGGAAGATATGGGGCAGACTCGGGGGCAGGATGAGGTCCAGGGCCCGGCGGCGGAGGCTGCCGTTCAGATGGGCTCAGCTCTGCGGCAGTGAAGCGTTCCACCACTGCGCTGTGTTGACTGTAGCATTCTTTGCAGCAACGTTCCTTCTTACCGCTGTGCTTAGTCATGGCGTAGTTGTTGCTGCAGTAGTAGCAGAAAATGCGGCCGCAGAGCCTGCAAAAAATTAAAACAAGTGTTATTGGTGTTTCTTTAAAAGTGCTCTATTTGGATGATGAGCGCCCACCTGCAGTGATGCCTGCGCAGCCACCAGGTGAACTGTCCCTGACAGCCGAGGCAGTGAGTGGCGTCTTTGTCCATCAACCACCAGCGCTCCTCGGCCCGCAGTTTCTGCTCAAACTCCAGGGCGTCCGACTTTTGCCACAAAGCATCTTTGTCCCTGAGGAGACCGCACGACTGATATAAAAAAAGCCTACGATGGTCTTTGTTATAGTGCCTACTTGTTTGCTAAATAAAGAGGCTAACTAGTTGGTAGATCACGTGTCCGCATTTTTATGTCAAAAACCTCCCTTTTTCATTCGCCCTTTTCAATAAAAAGGGATTGGATGCCAACAGCAGCCAATGAATTAAACAGGAATCGGGGCATAATTGGGTTAATGCAATCCAATGTACCAAAATGTTAGCTTTTCCAAAGACAAAAACACTCAATTTTGAATCACCGTCAGAGAAGTACAAACTATAATGCACTATAATGATCAGATTATAATATCGTTGCTGAAAAGATTATAACTCAAATGACTTGGCGCAGGTACACCAATTTATGTATTTGTATATGGGGGAACGTGATTAATTTCACAAAATAATGCATAACACATTAGGAAGCACATGGAGATTATGTGGCGAGATCCAAGGGGGAAGTGAGTGATAAAATCACTGACATTCAGTTCAAGGTTTGCCAGATATAAATGCCTTGTGGGCAGTAGGGCAACAACAACTGTGGGAGACAAAGTTGGAAACCTTCACGTGGTGTCTCCTGAGAGGCCGCTCGCTGCGGCCTGCGAATTCCAACAAATACCACTCAGAGCTGCCAACAAGGACCGTGGCACCCTACGTTTTTCATCCAGCCGGAGACATTTGACTGCCCCTCACCTCCGACTACCCCCCGGATGAAATAATCCGCGTTCCAGTGGCAGCTCTAGCGCTATCTGAGGGCAATCCTCAGGCGCTTGTAGTGCAAAAACAAAACAAACAAAGCAACAACTGTTGAAAACAGAATAATAAAGCAAACAGCTTCTCTAGTGTGTTCCTCTCGCCATCATTAAAGTTACTGTGTGCATTTTCTCCCTCTCAATCTAACTTTGCGGCCTCGCATTTTTTCATTGATGCAAGGAAAACAAAATTTGCTCTCTCTGGAAAACCTTGTTAAAACACAGTTGGAATATGAAAGAAGAGGGGCCTAGTCTTTCAAACAAATAATTACACCGTGACTTCGCTTGTCCCAGAAGCTGCTCCTGAATGATCTGATTCGAATGTAGGCACTACCTGATAAGCTCAATGAGGCGCTCCTCTAGGTTGAACTTGGTATTGTTGAGGTCATCTATCTCGGCCGTCATCTTCACGTGCTGACTTTGTCGGTCGTCTTCTGTCGTGCTGAGTTTACGCTTGAACTCTTCACATTTGTTTTGCATCGCCGTGTGCTCATTTTTGGCACTGAAAAAGGGATAGAGACGGTTCTAATAGACCACTTATGATGATGTGAAGCAGAACCACAAACTAACCTGGTCAGGGCGTCTTGCAGCTGCTGAATTGTACGGTCACGTTCACGAATGGTCGCTTCAGTCTTGGTGATATGACCGTCTTTCTCTCCGCTCAACTGCATAAACTCGTCATTTTCAGCCTGTGGTATGCGTGAACAGAAAAAAAATGTAAATATTTTATGCTTTAAAAATGATAACATTACATTTTAAGTCTGCTAGTTTTTCTGGTTAGTCTGCTGTCACCATTGGACCGTTCTGTCATTTGATGAGTATTACATGTACTAGCGCAGAAACCAAAAAAAATAGACACAATGGGTCTTTCTGGTTGTGATGTCACAACCAGAATAAGATGCCTATTTTTGTAGTCTGCTGACATGTATGCTATGCATAGGTTTTCTGTTTTGCCCTTTGCCATTTGTCTGGTTTTATCGTTAAAGTACAATACATGTCTCACTACGAGTGAATCAAAGACACCATTATGGCCTGCAACTGAAAGTTAAACATGCACACAGTACAGTGCAATTATCTACCAGGGCCAATGATGATGAAGGCAACTCTGCGGGAAGTCTCACACTACAGATTCAATAATTAGATGTGCAGGGCTTTCTTTGACCAGGCACGAAATTGCTGGAGAATGAAGATGATATATTACAACTTTTATTAAATGAATAATGCATGAGGGTGGCAAACCTCAAGTTCACACACTCTTTCTCGCAAACCCGACACAGTATTTTTCTCCTCTTGAAGCTGGCTTTTGAGTAGCTGTTGCTGCTTCTCTGCATTCTAAGATAAATGAAATCAGTGTATCAAGTGACATAAAAACAAACAGTTGCAGTGCTTTTTGAGTTGCTGTGTTTTACCTTCAACTGGACTTGATGGTTCATATTTTCTGAGCTCATCTGGAACCTTACAGCCTCTACCTCCTCTTGGCTGGAAAGCTTGAGGTTCTCCAGCTTGGTCCTATTCTTCTCCAGCTGTTCTTGAAGTTTTGCGATCGCTTCTGGGAATTTCTCTTTGAGACTCAGTTCCCCTTCTAGTCGCTCATTCTCAAGTTGCAGTTGGCCAACGCATTCCTCCAGACGCTCGACCTCGTGCCTCAGTTCTTCGATAGCGGCGGTGTCGTCCGCCCAGTGCTTCTTGGCCTCCTCCTTTTCTGCGCCTAACCTACAGATGGTCATTCCCAGTTCAGCCATTTCTGTGTTGGCCCTGTGAAGGCCTTCTCGCGTCTCAGTGTTCTCCAGGTCGAGACGGTTCTTCTCTTCTTTGAGGGTGGCCAATTCCTCTCGAAGTGCGGCTGCGGATATGGAGAGCTCAGCGTGGGCGGCCATCTCTCTGTCGCGCTGTTCCGTTATCACGTCTTCTTTCTTTTTGCACTCCAGGAGCTCCGCTACATGTTTCTGGTTCAAGGCTTCGGTCTGGACTTTAAGCTGCTCGGTCAGAGTCCGCAACTCATCTCTCTGAGACTCGGTCACTTCTAGCTGCGCTTGGGATTTCAGTTTCTCCTCTTCTGATCTCTGTGAGCTCACCTTAAGGTCGAGAATGTCTGCCTGGAGCCTGGATACTTCTTTCATGCTAACCTCCAACTGGCCCTCCAATACGGTTAGCCTGACGACCGCTTCCTGGTTCTCCTTTGCCTGGATGGCACTCCTTTGGAGTTGGCACTTTTCTATCGCCTGCTTCTCGCAGGTAACCATTTCAATCATTTCTGTCTGTTTCGAGCAAGCTGCTTCTGCCTTTGCCTTTCCTAACTCCAGATCCTTCGCTGTGTTCTCTAGAGCAATCACCCTAGACTGGACCTCAATCAATTGCATGTCTTTGCTTTCCAGCTGCGCTTCTGCCACCCGCAGTTGCTCCTGAAAGCTGGCTTCACTCTTTTGCGAGTCTCCTAAGCTTTTCTCCAGTTCACTGATCTGCCCTTGAACAGTCTTTAAGTTGCCCTGCATGCATAAGAGAGACTCTTTCACAGTTTCCTGCTCCTCTCTCAGACTGTGGTTCTCCTTCTCAAGCTGCTTCAATGTGACATCTGAGAGGTTGGCAGCCATGTTGGCCCGCTGCAGACTCTCCTCTAGCTTTAGGTTCTCCTCACGTAGCCCTTTTTCTTTTTCACCCACTGTCATTTTGGCATCATCCAGCTGCTTCCTTAAATGTTTCTCCGAAGCCCTTAGTGATGCTAATTCCCCTTCCAGAAGTCTCCGGTTCTCTGTCATCTCTTTGTTAAGATCCTCGTTTTTCTTTGCTGTGGTCAACAGCTTCCCATTTACTCCCATTAGATTGGCACACTGTGTTTTGTAGTCCTCCGTCTTTGCATCTTGCTCTCGAACGCAACTCTCAAGCTTTTCGAGTCTTGTCTTCAGCTTGTCCCTCTCGGCGCTCAGGCTTTGGTTGTGGTCTTCGACAAGTTGTAGCTTCTGGTAGCTGGAGGTCAACTCTGCTTCTTTAACCTCCCACTGCTTTTTTAGAGTATCGATTTCTTTTTCTAACATTTGCTTCTGCATACTCATCTCTTTGTCATGCTCCCCTCTCTGCTGTTGTGTCCTCATTTTCGCCTCAGAGGCCTCCTTCTCCTTTTCATCCAGAGATGTTTGGAGGTCCTGCAGCTGCTTATGTAAGTTGCTGGTCTCCTTTTCTCTCAGCGTCAAGTCACCCTGCAGAATTTCAAGGCTGTGGCCCTGTTCTTCTACTTTGGTCTGGAGTTTTCCTTTCTCTTCAGATTCCGATTTAAGTAACGCTCTAAGCTTTGTTTCAGCATCCTTTGCCGCAGTCTCCTTCAGTCTCATTTCTTCCACTGTCCTGTCTGTCTGCCGCTTTTTCTCCTCAGCCTCAGCCACTGCCTCCATCTTACATTTCTCTGCCTCCTTTAAGCTGTCCAACAGTTGGTGTATCTTTTGTGCTGAATCAAAATGACTAGCCGCCTGCTGGCCTTTCTCACTCAGAACTCCGTCCAACTTTGCCAACAGCTCAATGTTCTTCCCCTCAGCAACCGTCAACTTTTCTTGAAGACGACCCTGTTCTGATTCCTTGGCTTTTTCGACATTCTTAAGCTTTTCCACTTCTCTCAAAAGGCTCTCTTCTCTAACTTGCATATCACCCAGCTCATCCTGCAAACCTCGTTGTTCCTCTTGGGCCGTGAGGGATAGATCCAGCTGCCTCTGGAGCGTCACCACCACGCCTCTGAGCTCTTCTGCTTCCCCGCTCAGCTCCTGCACTTTATTCAGGAGCTCCTGCTGTTTCAGATCAGAGCGATCGAGCTCCAGGCGAAGATCTTCCACGTTGCTCACGTCTTCGTTGCAGGGGGGCAAGGAGTCGTTCAGATCATTCAGGAGACCCTGACCATAGTCCGGACTGGAGAGGAAATCAGATGCTTGCTAGATGTTTGGAGAGAAAAACAGAAAAGACCAAAGAGAGAGATAGTTGAATGTGGTGTAAAATCTTACTGCAAAAGATATTTAATAATTTGTACTCATTCCTAATACCCAACGCTTGGGACAATATTTTCAGTAATATCTGTTTTTATATTTTAAGTCTGAAACCCAGAATATTGTTGGCAAATTAACATCCTTAAGTGGATTTTACTTGAATTCCAATCGGTTACCTGAGAGTAATTGCTGGCTAGGCTGTTAATACTGGAACTGCGACTGGGTGGTTTCCATGTATGTCCAGGTGAGCCTGCACCGCCAAGAGTCCTCCTGTTGAAAGGATAAATAACACCGATACTAAGAGAACGTAACCTTCCCTCTGTTCTAACAGATTTACTGTTGTTTCATAAATTAAGAACTTCTCTTTGGCTAATTTCCAATCCTAATGTGTTCCTCTTTACATTCTTGTTGCTTTCCCAGCCATACTCTTACCTAGCAAAAGTAGGCCAGGAGGAGTCAAGGTCATATCCTCTTGAAGCGACATCAAAGTGAATCTCATTGAGTTCGTACAAGTGATTGATGATATCGACACTGTGGTGAGGCTTCATAAAAGGGCTCCTTGCATAGTACCAGTCACTGTGGTGACAAAAAAATAGAAAAGTGGAGAAAAATTAGCTCAATGATAATGTAATTTGCATTTTTTTCATCGTCTGCTGTAAAAATAAATAAATAGGGTGCTTCCTCCAGGCATTCCAAATGATGTTGTATGATACATAAGAATTTAGAAATTTCAGAAATTTCTGAAAAACCTATTACTTGCAATCAATCTGAAAGTGTACCTGGTGACTCTCTGGTTCATGAGGCACTGTTGCAGCGTGTCCGCCAATCGCTGGTGCACCAGGGAGTAACGAATGAATGCTCGGCCCTTTCCCAGCGAGGTCTTCAGCTATGGAAGAAGGAAAGATTAACATTGCCACATCTGTCTATTTACAACAACAAAAAAACACAAGAGGAATCTGGTTGCCTTGATTCAACCTATTAGCTTAGGATGACTGGGAACCGAAACATATTTTTGCTCATAATCGTCCAGTTTTACGTTAAGGTTGAGGCCTTTGATGTATACTTAAATTTGCAGCACCTTATTTTTTGGTAATGAACTGAATTTAACCGCTTATTGCCTTTCTGCTATACAAATATATTTCTTAATAATTATAGGGACAGAACAAATGATTTTGACATAGTCATTTCTTTAGTATATATATGTCTGGGATTATATAAAGTTCTATAAGGTTTAGTTATACCTCTGATATGGATTTGACAAAACGAATGCCATCGTTTGCGCCTTTAATTTTAGCCAGGCATTCGGCAAAGTAATCCCAGTAGTCCTTTTTTGTGCCAAGAAATGTCGTCTTCACCTTCTGGTCAAACTGAAAGACAATTAATGACAGTTTTGTTGTTAAATCTTTTGGAATGACATTAGTAACACCATTTAAGGGCTCTCATTTAACTCACAGATTTGAATGTTAATACTATGGCCGACTCAATTATAATAATACTTTTTGCTCCTTTCATGACACAAATGGTTATTATACAAGACTTGAACTATGAACAATAAATAAAGTGAAATAAAATAAATACACATAGAAATAAAACACAAAATAAGTGTCATATCCAATGCCAGTTCTTTATGGAGCTTTTTTTTTTTAACTGGGACACACCTGCAACAGGTACTCCAGTCTGTAGGAGAATTTGTGCAAACTGGTGCTGTCATCTGTGATTGGCTCGCCATTTTCTTTATACTCTTTAACAAGCTCCCCAACAGCTTCTGCAAATCCAAACACACAAAAACAGAAATGATGTTAAAAAATTGGGACATCTATCTATCATAAGTCCATAATTCCTATAAAGTTTAACATAGGAGCAAACAGTACACACAAGTTTAAAAAGCACACTCACTGGTTCCGTTGCCAGCCCAAAATATGACCCGAGTTGCTTATACTTCAAAAACTTTGACTGATAAATATTATCAACAGATTTGTTTCAAAGCTATATTACATAAAACAACTAATAAAGTGGCAAAAGTTCAATTTATTACAATGGGGAAACGCTCATTTGTTCCGACACTGACTTATAGTAGGTCACACTTCTACAGCAGCAATTAATACCTTAAATTCCCATAGAGAAAGTAAACCTGTAACATTTTGAGAATCATTTAAATGTGTCACATTTTTCCCATGCAATAAAGCACTACCATACGCGAGTTCCACTCCCCATCCATAACGTACATACTCGCCTCTTATCCACCGCAAAAATTGGAAGGACACGTTGGCAGGGTGCACACTCAGCACATGCTCTTTGTCTGGCTGCATGCTGGTGACACAGATGTCGTCACTAACTCGGATCCCAAAATGACTTTTTATTTTTTTTAATTCTAGATAACGATAGATTAGCTGGATCCAAGCGTGCCGATGACAGTGACACTGACAGTAAAGCCTTGTGACTCTCCTTTTCTTTCTCAGGCCACCGCTGTCCACTGCTGATCTAGTCACACGCAAAAACGCACATAGAGAAAGCTGGGGGCGTACCATGGAGATCGCGGATAATCCTCTGGAGCTGGCTCTCCCCAACCGAAGCCCCGACAGCCATGGCAGCACCACTCTTCTTCCCTGGGGTCACATCCAGCCTGCTGAATCAGAATATTACAATCAGCACAGCACAAAATAGGGATGATGTGATTTTTTGAATTTTTTGTTGACTTTTTGAGCGGCAGTCTTGTCAAATTATCAATGGTTAAATTCTGGCTTTGGACATTTTTGGTAGTGAATTGATGCCATTTGTGTATTGTGGTAATAGGACAACATTTGGTAACTAGGCCTTCAGTGAGGACTTAGCTGACTTAATCCACCTCTTAATACCGTCACTACCATGTCACAATCACACAAAATATCAACACTATATAAAAGTGCAATATCTACTGCTGTTTACAGTCAGATTTTATCAAATAACATGAGGAAAAAAAGAAAATCTTCAAATAAAATATACAATGATCATTATTGATGAGTGTGGGCAGATGACTAAATGCTGTTGCACCCCCAAAACAAGACATACTGTGACAAACCAATCAAATAATAACATGCAGCCAAGTCAGACAATCTCTAATTGATTAAAGAAAAAAAATGTATTGGTAATTTTGTTTAAAATACGTATAGTAATACAAATTCTGAATAGATTGACATGCGAATTTGTTTTTTGTTTTTTTGACCGACCACGCCCCCCACCCGAAAAAAAATCCTTCTAATATACACATACTGAAATAACTAGGGCAGTCGGGCATCAATTAAGTCAATGTTATTGAACAACATTTAGAATTTGGGTTATAAATGTTAAGTAAACAGATAAGATCTTCCTTCCTGTATTGCACCTTTGATAAGAGTACAAGAATGCTTCACTTTTAGGGTTAATTGACAAAGCAAATAACCAAGATGTCAATGATTCAGAAAAAAATATTAAAGTGATGAAAGGAGGACACTAAGTAAAATGATCTCAATATAATTTAGGGGTTTGAAAGTTAATCCTTTATGAAGCATGGATACTGGATGACAAGGAAATACAAATTCCAAGAGTAATGTAAAGCCAATTTTGCTCAAGGCTATTAGGGATACGACATAACTTCTTTGCTAAATAAAAAGTACAATAATCTCTAACGATTGTATTTAACTCGGACAACATATTTTATAAGCGATCAAATATCAAAAGGCTTTGATAACTCATTTAAACGTACTCAAAAATACAAGCTTTAAGCGTTGACACAACATACATGCGAGTGCTTTTCCCCTACATTTAATTAAGTCTGTGAGGGCACATATACAACAATCATTCTTGACAACCCACAAGTCAACGTGAAAGCTTATTTTAAATGTTCAAACACCTAGATCGGCATTTATAAATTGCGGAAAAAAGCAAACTTTTACATACTTTCCAGCGTGCGATTCATGTCCAAAACAAAACAGCTGCGTTCTGGGATCAACGCGGTGTAGCTGAGATGATTGGCAATGATCTTCAGCCACTCACAAAGCGAGTTTGCGAACCCCGACCAATTGGGATTCCGTTAATGGGCGGGACTTAACGACCCACATGGTCGGTTGTCGTCGCTGTGTCAACACGGGCATCATGTGATCGCTGGCAACCATTATCATACGCGTAAGAATAGATGGGCCAGTGCGCGTCAAATGAACTACCATAAGTAATAAATAATAATTATAAATCTAATTAATACTTTTAAAAATAATACATTCTTAAAACATCCGGCACGCCATAGCCAAATTTGCAGTGTAGTATCTGCTTCTAAGTGATATTTTCATCATGTTATCAAGTTAGTATTGTGATATTTATCTTGATTTGAACACACAGAGAAGCTTGCCAAGTAATGTGTTTAGCTCAATTTAAGTTCTGACATTTTTTAACAGTATAAGATTAATACACTCATTTTCTGAATGGATGATCCTCACAAGGGCAGCGGGGGGTGCTGGAGCATATCCCAGCTGACTTCTGGTACTATGCAGGGGAGGTACCCTGATTGGCCAGCCAATCACAGGGCACAAAGACACGGACAACCATACACGCTCACATTTAGGAATAATTTAGATTATTCAGCCAACCTAAAATGTATGGAAACCGGAGTACCCAGAGAAAACCCACAGAAAACTTGAACAATTTGAAACAGGAATCAAACCTTCAATCTCTGAAAAATATATAAACTTTCTTGGTGAAATAAAACACTTTCATGTAAAGCATCAGTTTTCTTTATCAAAATAATCTTTATTCAACATGTTCAGGTTTACTAAATATATTCAGAGAATGCCAAATGGGAATACAAGAATCATCAAATAGGTGATATTTAAGCACACAAACAAGGAAACGTGATTTGAATTGTAAACTATTCACATCAATATTTTGTCATTTCAATAGTTTTTCTTTCATATGCGTTTCAAAGGCACATTTTCGTCGCGTACAGACCGAAAGAGCATCCGTCATTTTTTCAGAAAACCAGCAAATCATCTTAACATTACATCCAATCTTCACACAAACAAAAAAAAAAACTCCAAGTTCAAAAACAAATAAAAAATTGGATTCCACATAAAAGCCAACTGTTTGAATAAAGGTCCAACATTAGTGCAAACATATCTGTTTGAAAACAAATGAACTAAAAGAGGAACTTCAATGAAAAGAGAATCAGACGTGAGGATGCCAAAGACAAAATACAGCAGAAAAAAAATGGCAACCAAAAGCAACATGCCCTTCAGAACAGGGGTGTTCAAACTTTCGCATCAACACCAGACTGTGAGAAATCAGCGTAACATTTACATCACAATGATGCTATTAAATCTAGTCATATATGGAAAATCTCTGTGCCGAGTGGATTAGAATGGAGTTCTTAAAGAGACATGAATGTAATTGAATGGGGAAAAATGGGAAAATGTGGTTAATGTCTGAAGGTTAGGAGAAAATCCCCAATATGATTGAAGGGAAAACTCTTGAACTTTTACAACTTGCATCCTTTTTGCTCAACATCCTCCTCGGCGACAACGGGTAGAACAAGATGGGAGATACGGCTCCACAGCCCGCCAAACTTGTCGGCGTCCATCTCATTGAAGGCGGTGTTACCGCCGGGGCCCGCCATCCTGTCTTTCAGATAGTCCTGGACCATCTCCTCGATGGCTCCCAGCTGCCCGCCGACCTCGTTACGAGGCAGAAGCACGGTAAAGGCGAGAAAGACCTCCTTGTAAGCGGCGTGTTCGTGGTCGCAGTAGCGATAAAAAATAAGGGTGGAGCCAGGCGGAAGCTCCTCCAAGCGGTGGATTACGGCCGCCACCCGCCCCTCTCCGAAACCCACCCGCAGCTGCCGGTCGATGTCCAGCTTGACCTCGTCGCTACCCCGACCCGCCTCGGCGGCGCCGTCCACGCGCAGCGCCGAACTCCCCAGAGCCGAGGAGAAGGCGGCGGCGAGGCCCTCGGCGAGGCAGGCCAGCGTTTTTTCGGCGCCCAGGCCGGCAGTCAGGATCAGGCTGACGGGCTCGGTGGGCCGTGGGGTTTTCAGGTGCTTCTCCAAGTGGATCCTGCTCCGCTTCCACAAATCGGGTCTTTGATTGAGGAAGCGGCTCTCCAGTTGGGACAGGTTGCCGGCAAAGGACTGGAGTTGAGCGGCTCTGACTGGAGCCGCCGCTCCTTGTGGGGACCCCCGGTAGAGGGCAATCAGCTTGCTCATGCCCAGTAGCAGTGGAAACATTAGGAGAAGCCCGCAGAAATAAGAAAGGAATCCTGAAACAAACGTCAGGACCATGTTCAGGTATGAGAGATTTGGGGGTGGGGCCATAGGACAAACTATTGAGCGTCAATCACTGCCACTAAGTGGCAGTAGTGAACCTTACAACATCTGGTCAACATGGTCCCCAAAATTCCTTGTGCCGTGTGATTGGCTGGTCACCGATTCAGAGTGTTTCCCACCTCAGTCAGCTGGGATAGGCTCCAGCACCCCCATGAACCTATTGAGGATATAGCGGTCCAGAAAACAAGATGAGAGATGATAGTGGCAAAAAAAATGAAAATAAAAGCCAGTATAGGAAGGGATCACCGTAAATTGTAAGAGGGTTGTCACCTTTTTCACATTATCTTAAAATTATCTTCTTCATTATCAATAGTGTGAGAAACCCACCATTTGTATGCTCAAGTAACATCAACAAAATATTTTCCCAAGAAAAACTTTGACACTAGTTTTGTCTGCTCCTTTCAAATAACTCTACGGTTACCTCGGGATGATCCTGCAGAGGTTCTGCTGGTAACCGCTGCTGTCTTTTTTACTTCTGAGAAAGGGGGAAGAATAATAATGCGTAACAATGTTGAATTTAACAAGCAGCTAGAATTCAATTTAGACCTTGCTTACCCTTTCTCTTGTGAGGAATGGATACATTTCCAGCCAGAAGCTGAGTGGCTCTCTGTCGCACAGGGTGTTCCATAACAGTGGGCGCCCACAAACGATGATCGCTGTGGTGGTTCAGATTTAAAATACCTAATGAAAAGATAGCCAGTGCAATTCATATAAGAAGCATCCCTTTCCCATCATATTGCATTTAGAAAAGTCTACCATACCGGAACGTTCGGCTTTAGCCTCCATCGGTGTTTTGTGCCCATCCTTGCTGAAGCCCTTGTGAATTCGCGCATTGTCGGAAGATCTCGAATGTGTGCTAGGCTTTGTGAACGCAGAACTTTCTTTGGTGGTTGATACGAGACCTACAGACAACAGAATTACAAGCTAAGAATAAGACGATTAGATTTGCAACAAAGTACTTGAATAGACAGAAATGGGTCAAACCTGCTGGTTTAAGGAAGTGTCGGTCTGGATTTTCCGTTAAATAGCAGCGCTCGCCAAGTTCAACGTAGGGGGACAATGTCACGTGTTCTGTGGAGCCTATTCCTTATGAATAGGAACCCAATCATAGGTCAAGTAAGTAGAAACGACAAACATAGAAAAAAATAATGTATATTCTTCATATGGAATTATTAACATTATTACATTTTAATAAAGGGTGGTGTTTGAGTGTCTGAAAAATCCTGGAAAGTTGTGTCGAATCAAGATCTTACCAAACGCTACATTTGTCTGGAAGGGATTGTCAACAGGCAGTTCCTCATTATCCATTTCCTGGTCTTCTGTTATCTCTTGTGAGGATTCCTGGACATCCATCTCTTTTTTATCACCACTGCCACCATATGTTTCTGCATCCTCCAGCCGATTCTTTTTGCTGGGAAACTCTGCAAGACAAGTTTCGAAAGATGACATCACTTTTGGAGAAGCGTGAGGACGACACGTCAAGTTTAATTGTTGTTGAATCCAGAAAAACATCCTGTTAGCTCACCTTCGTCTTCAGAGCCACATTCCAGATTTTTGGATCCATTAATAATTGGGATAGAAGAAGGCAACACATTTTTTCCCCTTTTGGACCTCTTTAACGGACCTCTTGGTGTTACCTCAAAAATCAAAGCTATATAGGAGAAGAATTGTTGTTTTTAACTCAACGACTCGACTCTATTTAGTGTCTTCAACCGCAATTAACTCAATAATGAATGCAAATGGACGTGGAGTGGCCACACAAAACCTGGTATATAGCAAAGTAGGCTAGCATTGAAGCTAACGTCAATTTTCAACATTTATTTTTAAACTTACTCGTCCCAGGAGAGTGCCGTCGCGTCGACCTCCTTGGAACTTGGGCGACGGTATCTTCAGGAATGTCCGTATCCATTTAGGATTTTGAAACTAAATGACGAACTAAAACATAGGATTGTGCATCATGCTAAGAGAGGGGGGAAGAATTTGGTGGGAGTACACTAAAAACCGAAAATGAACGTGTCTTCCGGTCAGCTGGTCCGTCAAGGAACTCTGACGTGATTTCCGTGCTGCCTGGCAATAACATCCGTGTCGGCTAGAGATCGTGCAAGTGATACGATTGCTTGTATTTCATGGTAACGTGATTAAGGTGAGTTTAAATAAACCAATAAAGTAAAAAGACATATGCATATTTATGTATTCAAATTGCTTTCCCGCGGAAAAAGCGGTGTTGTTAACCAAGATCGCGCAGTTTCATGCTAGCTCACTGGGTTTCAACATTTTGGTTTCGTTTTCTAATTTTTGCATGAAATCAAGCAATTACTTTTGTTTCCTGGTTTGTTTGGCGTTAAAACGTAGATTTTTTTGCTTTAATTCATCATTGATCTTCACGCATCTATTCGTGGGGGTGTTTGAAACGAATTGCTTTGAACTGCACACCTGCAAGAAAAGTGACTGCAGTGGGTTAATATGCAAGATTACTCTAATATGACACGTTTTTTGGTCCATTTTTTTTTACAACAAAGGATCATTTATTAGGCTCATTGGAGTGACGCTCGAAACAGCCATGGAAGACCCACCAGACCCAACTGAATGTTGCCAACAAGATACAGCAGGTAAATCATAGTTAATAGACATATCTGCCATATCATCATTGGGGATAGGATCACACAGCAACATTGTTCAGGTAAACATAGTTTTAGGATCACCTTTTTTTGCTGTGTACCAATCAACTTAGGGATATAATCAGTGAATCTGCATAGAGTAAATACAACAATCAATGGGTGGGGTCATAATTTACTTTTTTTTAAATTTTTATGAAACCTTTTTTGGCCTCTGATTGAACTGAAAAATGAATAACCTTTTTTTCCCTGGTTTTGTTTGTCATGCAGATGTTGAAGAGGGTGAGCAGAGCAATTTAGCGCCAGCTAATGAGTTGAGTCAAGACCAATTGAATGATTCGAATGTGGAGAAGAGCGCCACCATCCTGTCAGACCTCAACGAATGTGTTGATGGTGATTGCACAGAAGCACAAAAAAATGATGAAGCTGCACGTGAGTATTTTCTGCTTCCCATATTAAGTGAAGTACTGTACTTTGTAATTAATGCCATTTTTCTTTGGTATAGCTGAGGATGACCAGCCAGAGGATGAAGAAAACACACCAGCAATAGAGGGGGGAGCAAATGCCGATCAGGCAGATGGTCCAATTGAAAGCCCCCAGGAAGAATGTTTGGTCCTCAACAAAGCAAACTGTGGCGATCAACAAGGTGCGAAAAAAATCATTTTATATTCTCTCCACTTTCATGTAAATAACTATTGTTGATCTATCCTTATCGATTAGAACCTGCAAATAAGAATCTAGCGGAAGAAGAGTCCAAACAGGTGATCCAGGAAATCTCAATGAAAGAACCCAGACCTAAAGTGGAGACGATTGGTCCTGCAAGCCAGGAAACAAGTCACATGACTGGTCATAAGAAAGGTAATGCATTACGTGCAGTCCATGAGTTTTTGTGGTTAAAAAACTGGTTTCTGTAAATAAATGAAGTTTTTTAAAAGAATATGCATAATAAAGTATGTCACCTTTGTGCAGGAATAGCAAACCTGCTTTGCATCGGCGTAGTGGCCCTCATCGCCATCTTGGTCTCGCTCGTCCTTCCCCAAGAGCCGCCACCTCCAAACACAACGGCGCTTGCGGTCAACGTCTTCCTCAAGCAGCTGGAAACGGTGCAAGCTCGCTTTCCCCACCAGCGTCCCGAGTTGTGGAACCGGAGCAGAAGACACCTGACACGCCACCTGGAGACGTTCCGGCCCACCGAGCCCGTCAGCCTCATCTTGACGGCGGGGGTCGGGAGCCGCAGGACGCTACACTGCCTAGCCCGCGACCTCGGCACCGCCATATCCACCGCCCTGAACGGATCGGTGCTGGAGATCGAGGGTGCGGGAAGAGCCGGAGAGGACAGCAACGCCGTGAAAGAGGACATCGACGAACAATTACAGGGAGCGTTCAGAGGGGACAAACCAGTGGCGGTGATTCACCGCTTGGAGCAGCTACCTCCGGGGTCCACCCTCATCTTCTACCGCTACTGCGACCACGAGAATGCCGCATACAAGACCACGTCCCTCATCTTCACCGTGCTGCTGGAAGAAGAGGCCATACCCGCCAAGATTTCTTTGAACGCCGTGGAGGAGATGGTGGACGACCATCTTCAGAGCAAGTTTCTCTCGCACGGTCGTCCTCTGGCCTACGACAGGATGGACCTGGACAAGTACAGTGGACTGTGGAGCCGGATTTCTCATCTAATCCTTCCCGTCGCTGCAGAGGCGACAATGGAACACAAAGGCTGCTTGTGAACATTTAGATTATCCTGGGGAACATACATTTTTAATCAGTTAGCTTCTGACAGCTGTTTTCACCTCATTTTTGGGGGCGTAATCCATAACTGAACTCAATTCCCTGATTTCTAGAATGTGGGATTGTATTTAAAAAAAATGTCTCTGGGCATGAATGCACTCTTAAGTTAACCCTGTTTTTATGAGAAAAAAATATGGTTAGCCTGACAAGAAAAAATAACCCAAACAAAAATAACTGCAATTTTGGGGTCTTTATGATGATTTGAATTTAAATCAGCATTAAAAAAAATATCCCAACAGATTTGTTTCTGGCTAATTGTTCCTTGATGATCTTTATGCTTCTTTGCACTGGTTGGTAGACATTTTGGGAGATTAAAAAAAAACGGCACATGTAGAAAAGTATAGGTGGAAGTGGGCTTGTGGGTGGATGTCTTGGTTGATTCTGTAAATTGTGAAAATATTTTGTAAGATAAAAATTTATATGAAAAGCAGCGTTCCCCTATTCATAATTGTGACAAATCTAATTCTTGTATAGTAAAAATGAATAAAATATTCTAAATACAGTTTTTTGGGTTGTTGTTTTTTAAGTATACAAATATCAATAAAAAGCATCAGGTTTTAAAGGTGCTTCATCATTGAATGAAGTTATTTTCATAATTTGAGGACATATTTGTGCATCAATATATTGCATTTGTGATTTATTCTATCTTTTAATATTACATTGTTTTAAGTAGTATTTGATTCATTAGTTGCTGAATTGTTTTTTGCCTGAACAAAATAAGTTTGAGGTAAATAAGCTCAACCAGAATGTATACAATAATGTCAATAATTAATAATACTAATGTGTAACTGCAAATGTAAACATTTATCAAAAAATATCGGAACAAATTATTTTAGATTTGATTTTTTTCACAATTAGTCTTTACTAATTTAACAAATAAAATCATGCAATTATTTTTGAATTATAATTTAATAGCTGTAAAATTGAATATTTCTTAGTATTTAAAATAAGTTATGCAAAAAATATTTCTACTAAAATAAGAAATATACAGAATTTAACCAATGTCATAATAATAATGATTTAACAATGAATAGGAATTTTCTCTATATGTTTTTTAGCATACAAACAAATGACATGGACTCTGAACAATAAATATCAACTCGTTTAGAGGGGGATAAAAATGTCTCATCAACCAATTACATCTACATGGAATGTGTAATGTTAAAGCAGATTTTGAGTGATGTAAACTAACACTACGTACTTAACAAGACATCTCTGACTTGAGACTTACTACTTTCCCAGTGCTGATGTAGTACTATTGTGACTTGAACTCCTCCTCGCCCCTTTCACCAGGTCCCGCCTCCTGTCGCCACTCGCACTGCTTTCCTCTCTGCCTCTACTCCCCAATCAGTGCGTTGACATCATGGCCTCATAGAGAGCCTCATCTCCAGAACCTGGACTCGCCATGGACTTTGCTCAGCTTCTAAATTGAACAAGCCACAACTTTTTTTTTTTAATTTTCTTTTCCTTTTCATTGGCATCCGGAGGGACTTGACTATTGGAAAGCATGTTGAAGTGGTGCTTTATGATTTTGGTGCACGGTGCGCTTTTTGCGCGTGCAGCGGCCGCACCGGCAAACAGCCTGGCTGCCTCAGACTCTGGCTTGCGAGCTGAAACAGAGGCAGGGCAAAGTGCCAACAAGCTGCAGGAAGTGGCAGATGACGGGGAAAAGCCCCTCTCAAAGGTGAGTTGTGCACTTATACTGAAGCATTAGACAGTTACAGATGGATTTTTGCCTTTAAAGACTACCCAAATTGGATTTGAAATGAAATAGTTCATTTTCTAGTATGTGTGGGATTTTCATTTCTGCAGTTTTGTATTGATCAAAGTATGTATTTGTCAAATGCTTCAAGGTAAAAACCCAGCTAGTTAAAATTTTGTTAATATCTCACGACAGCTGGTGATATTAAGTGTGAAGGATCAGTATTAATAAGCAAGTGGATAAATCACAAATATGAAATTGGTCTCATCCGCATTTAATACAAGTCACAAATACCTCGCAATTACTAGAAGTGTTAAAATGTCCAATCACGTGCCACCTAGGGCTGGGCGATTTTAAAATCGAGATCAGGAAGAAAAATAAAAGGCCTATTTTGAACACTACCTCACCGAGTCCAATATTGCTGGTTTTTAAGTTGGTCATTATACTGCATTTGTAGCAAACGAAAGATTAAATACACAAAGAAAATTATACCTAATGCGTACATTTCACGGTTCATGTGACTACTAGTTAATTGTTATTATAACATTCAAGACAAAACGGAATTGACTTGACCATTTGGACGATATAAAAATGATTTTTTCCCCCCGGCGCTTCCTTCAAAAGTTTGTACATCCCAAAACAGAATTCTGAAAGCAACTCATATCGCAGCAATGCAAATGCTGACTTTGAAGTGTCACGTGTCAACTGTGATGAATGGGCACATATGGCTGTTAACGGATCGTGCTCACTCGTGTTTATTGATGAGCTTGCTGCTTGACAGAAGTAACAAGATGGATCATGCACTGTAAACAAAACCATTTCGAAGGCCTATGCTGAAACATCCTAAACACACTTGCAGATGTGTGTATTGATGTAATGTTTCCTGAAGGATTTGTGCGCCAAAAATATCCCACTACGCCGTTCTCGTCAAAATTTAATTGCAGAATAGTTTGGAGGCGTGGCTTGAAAGCCAATATTCTGCCACACTAAATGAATGTAGACAAAACACTTTGCTGTCATCACTCAATCAGTAAAAGAATTGCCTCCTCAGTTGGGTTTAGATCAGGTGAAAATCATTAATTCCTTCATTGCCATTAACGTCCAATCCATTGAAGTGCTCAACAGTTAAAACTGAAGGACATCTTTTGCACGTCAATAACAAAAAAGTCCCCACACGATCGACATTGACGTCACTTAAAATACATTGTGTTGGTATTTAAAGGCAAAAAAAGTCTAAATCCTTCTGCCAGTCTATTTTGTCTTTGACTTTGAATGTGTTAAAAAAATACAAAAAATACATACCATCCTTTTCTCTTTGTAGCTGCTGGGTGATTATGACAAAGTGAAAGCCCTCTCGGAAGGCTCTGACTGTCGGTGTCAATGTGTTGTCAGACCCCTGAGCAGGAGCGCCTGCCGGCGGATAGAGGAAGGCAGGGTAACGGCGCACGACTCCTACACCGTGGAGACCATCACGTCCGGTCCGGAGTGTAAGTGCGCCTGCATCGCTCCTCCGTCTGCGGTCAACCCCTGCGAGGGAGAGCTCAGGCTGAAAAAGCTTAGGGAAGCGGCCAAAGATGATGTAAAGGTGAAATGTTCAATCACTGAAAAATAAAAAAAAGCAAAGAATTATCCCTGTCCTTGATTGGTCTTTTGACTGAGTCCGCTTGATGTTTTTTTTTTAGTTGGCCACTGTCCTTGAGCTTCTGGAGGGTTCCTATTATGGGATGGATCTACCCAAGCTGCACTCCGTCATCAGCAATCTGGTGGACCGTGTGACACACATTGAAAAGGTACTGGACAATAGAGAAGAAGATATTTGGAGTTGTACATTTTAGATGATTACCTTCACACTGTAGGTCAATTTGGATTTGTGTGCATGCTCTATGAACATAAACACATTTTGGTAAATAGAAGAAGTTATCCTCAATAGCATACTCAGACCTAAATATCTTATTGATAAAAATTAAAAAAATCTAGTGGGGTTGCATCAGAAAGAATGAAAAATTCCTGCACAATGTGGTAATCTGCAAGTTTTCATTGAATAAACTCAAAATGTAATCATGGCCTGGACAAATAATTATGGTGTCGTCATGTCACAATAAAAAAAAGGAGGGAGGAGGAATATCTACTCACATTGGCCATTTGACGCTTTGGCAGAGAGTAAATGTTGACTTGCTCCTCCACTGGCTGGCTCACTGACATGGGATGTGACACAGCCATTGTTAGGCAAACTGAAAATAGATGTGCTTTTCCCCACCAAATGGCCTCCGGAGACTTTTTTTAACCATGGGAAAACCTGGAGAAAAATGAGCCTCCATTTAGACTTGAAGTATTTATACAGCACAGAGTCTACAATATATAATGTATAGCATGGCAGCTGCTGTAACATTCCCACAAGGTCTTGTTTACATATAATTGGAGCAGGCTTGGTGGACTAAATGACTTTGGCAACAGACATTGTTATCATCATGACAGTTTGATTATTGCACTTTGCAATGGTAAACTGCCACTGCAGTGGAATATTAAGAATATAATAATTAAAAAATACTTTTTTTTTGCGATATATTCATCAATACTCGGTCAAAGGCTTGATTAACTGATCTTAAAGATCACTGCTTAAAAAAATGACAATTTATTTGGTTTTTACAATATTTTGTATAATCAAAATTACCTGTTTGCAAATCCATACTGACAATTTTTTCTTAGGCTACCTCAACACTGGCAAGCTAAACATAAAACACATGAAAAATGAATTGCATGACTGCTATAATCATATTTCTTAATGATTGTGTGTAGGTGATGGTCATAAACCAGACTAAAGATGAGGTCAAGTCCCAAACCAACCCGCCAAGGCCTACAGATGATGCTAAAATAAGGAACAAGGACCACTTTCCACCTTCTCATCCCCAAGATGATCCGGATGGACCAGGAGTCTATCAAAATAAGGTAAAAGTTATATGACAAATTTTAACAAATGGTTGTCACAAAGGTCCAAAAAGAAAACAAAAAAAATATTACTGTTTTTAGCTCTTCAGATTCAAAAAGCTGTTTTTAAAAGCCTACACCATAGGCAGAATTTTGGAACAATTAAATATTTGTATTCAACCCTTTATAATAGAAGATTTGCAGGATACATTTTGAAATAATTAGGTCAAAGGTCACATAGGTCAGGAAAGGTATTTTGTGATTACTTAATAACGGATTAGCCTATTTAACTATTCTAAGTGTTTCACATTTGACCTCATTGGTCGCCTATTAAAGTGATAGACACCCAAACTATTTTAAAGTGGAAAATCTTTCAGTGATCCTTTTTATGGATTAATCTGATTAGTAAATCTAAATTTGCAAATAATCCATGCAATTTAACGCCGTCAATGACAACGAAACTTGATCTTGGTTTGTGAATGACTGGGTGACCCCATGACAGCATGCAAGAGAAATTGCAATATATTATGTAGAAGCATTGGATGGACTTCTTCCCAAAATGGAATCACTATCTTGCTATGCTTTCTCTGGGGTATTACGCAACGTTATTGATGAAAACGGAAATGAAGTGGAAAAGCTCTAATGTGATGAAAACATTGGCAACAATAAGATTTTGTTAATAACCAACAAATACAGAAATCTGTTCCTACTCAATTTTTCTATTGCTCAAAATAAATATTATTGGTGAAAACTTGCTTTTTTTTGTTGTAAACTCACTGTTTAAACATGCAATGTTCAACCTCGCGTGTTGGTTTTGAGTTTTTTCCTCTCTCTTCAAACAGGAAAAGCATGGGGAGAAGTTTCTAGTCAGAACTACGGTCGCCAAGGAGAAACTCGACGTGGCTCCCAAAAAGGTGGCCAACAAGGAAATTTCAGGAGGGTCAAAGACTTCTCATAATGGAATGATTATCAGAGGAGTGACTTTTTACAAATCTGAGCCAGAACCAATGGCCATCGACGATGGGGAGCACGAAGAGAATGGTAAGAGACACCAGCCCTTCAATAATTACCAAAGTCAAGGTTTTCTTCAGACAATGAGATGCAGATTATTTTACATGAAACGAACGCTGTTTTTGTTATAAGCAGCGTATATTTTGATAAGAACCAGCTGCTGACAATGAACAGCCATTGTAACCAAGCCAAATGGACATTTGTTTGATCGCTAAAACCACAGTTACTAACAAACAAACATAAAAACAATGGTTGAACTCTCTAAATCACCCCTCTGTATGAGTGAGTCCTTTGTCTCCTTGTGCCCAAAGTCAGCACCCCCTGCGTCCCTATTGAGGATAAGCGGTTCAGAAAATGAATGCTTCACAATGTATTTACGTAAATGAGTACAAATATTTGATGTTGTTCTACTTTTGATCCAAATGCCTCCATCTTCTACAGATTTTGAGTATCACGGATTCAGTGGTGATGGTCAAATTGACCTTCTAATTGAGGATCATCTTATTCAACACAGAGTCCGCCCCCATCTTCGAAAGAAGGCCAGGCCGAGGTCATCCCACCCTGTAACAAAGCGCTTCTTTCAAGAGTCTGAGAAGGCCAGTCAGTCCACAAACGTAACCAAAGTTCCGAGTGAGGAGATCCAGGACATTGATGCGGCAGCTGTTTTCACAATGTTTGAGAACAAGACAAACACAAAGAGTAATGCCACATTTGTACCACACACAACCTCGGGAAGCTTCACCTCAATAAAATCTGCACCTCAATCGGTTCCTTCAATCATCACCCATAAGACCCTGACAAAAGACCTATCTCTAGATGTAACTCCTGAGAACACAATCTTCTCAAACCAAGATCATAATAACAAGGCAACCCCCACAAGTACTACACAAACTATCACAATGGACTCTCACAGCCTGGAGATGAGCGATCAAATGAATGAGCAAATCCAGATTTCAGGAACACCAAACACAACCAGCATTAGAACCACTTCACCCTACACCACCAACACTCCAACAATTAAATCCACTCAAGTCCCTCCCACCACCCCACAAGAGACGGAGCCCACCTCGCTACCAATGTCCTCTTCCCAAAGTCCTCCATATACTTCTCAATTTGTCACCACAGCTGCGACAACATCATTACCACCGACTACAATCACTATGAAGAGCACAACAAGAACGACGACCACCACAGTGTCCAATCGAGGTCCTACTGTCAAAAGAAAGTACAAGATCAGCTGGGAGGAGGAAGAGGAGGACCTGGAGTTTGAGGACATAATGCAAAGACAGGAGGGCGCCACGACTCGGAAACCTGGTAAATAGACGCTTCATCAATTTATAGTACATACTCAGTAAAGATAATCTCAAGTAAACATGTCATGTATAAGCGAATTGATTGAGATGACTAAAACAGGTCACCTGTTTTGGGGAATATTGTAAGTCTTGCAGTGGTACAATGGGGTATTATTTGGGCTGTGTCGATATGACAACCTTTGCACGCACCAGACTGGTTCAAATTAAAGCCTGTTACAGTAATTATTTTCAGCCTCTTTGAGGTAAATCTGGAAGATGTTGATGCTCTCCTAAATCCTCACTCATAACACCCGGGGTCTTTCACAGAGGAATGTAAGGACACCCTGGCAACCATCTCTGAACCAGTGACTCACAACAAATACGGCAGGACCGAAGGGGCCTGGATGAAGGATCCCAAGTCCGACAAAGACAGGATTTATGTCACCAACTTCTATTACGGGAACAATCTCCTGGAGTTCCAGAACTTGGAAGTGTTCAAAAAAGGTAAAGTATTATTTGTCACTTGTGAGCTTTTGCTTTCATATCATGACTACCTCCCTTTCAATCAAACTTTCCCCAAATATATCTGGTGGTCTGTCTTTCTCCAGGCCGTTTCACCAATTCCTACAAGCTTCCTTACAATTGGATCGGCACTGGTCACGTGGTGTACAATGGAGCCTTCTACTACAACCGCGCCTTCTCTCGAGACATCATCAAATTTGATCTGCAGCAACGCTACGTGGCTGCCTGGACCATGCTGCATGATGCCGTGATGGAAGAATCCACGGCGGCGTGGGAGTGGCGCAGTCACTCGGACATTGACTTTGCTCTGGACGAGAGCGGCCTGTGGATCATCTACCCAGCTTTGGACGACGAAGGCTTTTTACAGGAAGTGGTGGTACTGAGTCGCCTGAACCCGGATGACCTAAGCATGCAGAGAGAGACCACATGGAGAACCGGGCTGAGGAGAAAATACTACGGGAACTGCTTCATTGTGTGTGGCGTCTTGTACGCTGTTGACAGCTACAACCACAAGCATGCCAACTTGGAATACGCCTTCGATACACATACCAACACTCAGATGATTCCCAGAATGCCCTTCACCAACAACTACACTTACACCACCCAAATTGACTACAACCCTAAAGAGGGGGTACTGTACGCATGGGACAATGGACATCAAGTCACATATGACATTAAGTTTGCCTACGTAGACTCCAATTAGGGCTTTAATTGTAGTGAATTTCAATTATTCAATGGATTGTAGATCAGTCCAACCGGCCTTTCGTGGTACATGTCAATATTTGTTAAATTTGTACAAGAACTATACATAAAACGTGAGTCACTTTGGTCTCTGGACATCCTGTTGTGTAGTATAAAGACCGCTGTACACTATGTGCGACTATTGGAGGGTACAGTACTGGAATAAAGATGACAAATCCAGAAAAAATAAAATAAAATAAAACATTAAAGCATCACTTATGTATACAGAAAATCATCCAGTGTTTATTTTGATGTCTGTACAAAAAAAAAATCAACATCAAATTCAAAACCCCCAAGCGCACTTTACAAAAAACAAAAGAAAAAGAACAAAATTACGTTTACACAATTTTGATTAGTTCTGGGCGATATGGACAAAATTGAATACCTCTCTCATTAAATATAAATATTATTTGTCCCCCAAATGTTGATACAGCCATTATACAATCTAAAATGAGGATTATTTCTTGACTGTCACAAATATCATTTACCATTGATCTTACACTTTGTCAACATTGACCCAAAAAGTATTTTTTTGGGTAATTTAGTAGTTGAGAGGGTGTATTATTGGCTCCTAAATGACTAGCTACATCCCTGAGCTAGGCCAGTTTGCAGCAAAATAAAAATCCCTTTTTTCACACGGAGATTTTAGACATATCGCCCATTACTACAGCGATAGAAATAAATACATAAAACATCTCATTTTCATCAAATACTTTCATACAAAAGCTACCTTCAGTTTAGAAAAACAACAACAACAACAACACAGCACTGTACATAGTGGTCAAACCTTTAGATAAGATCGCTTTTTAAAGTTTACTATTGCAACTGTGTGTAATTTCCTGCCATATTTGTTCATAATTTATGCAAGGTTTGTACCCGCAAATCTTTTCTTTAAAAAAAAAAAACATACCGAAGTAGCAATGTATGAACATGAGGAAGAAAAGAAAGAATTGGATAGAGCTGAATTTGTGTTGTGACGGGGTGATTCTGGGTTCACTGCCCCGCCCCCTGCTGCTGAGCAATTATCCGTAGATGGGACGTCAGAGGTTATGTGGGAAAGTCAGTGCAGCCACACAAGGAGCTAACTAACTCCCAGCCAACACAGAGATTTTTCAGGAATTTAAGCCCTGTCAAAGAATTACGCCATCAAAATATTATCTCCACTACAAGTATTTTTTTAACATGTCATTATTGTTGATTGTGGTCCTGGCCAAACCCCATGAGCATTCCGACAGGAGGGGCGGGGTTAGGAGTTTCCGAGGAGGATTCGTAAAAGGTTTGCGTGCGGTTGACGCGCATCATTGGAGGGATAGTGGCCGAGCGAATGTGGAGAATCCTGGTGTCCGTCACTTCACAATCGATCTGCATCATTACTTCATACTCCTTATCTCCAATGATGCTGTCTGTAAGAGTCAATGAAGACACACAAAAATGTTTTGGAGTTAGATTTATTCAATGAGGCATAGCACATAATAATGAACATATTCATATTCATTTTAATGAACATATGTAAATATGTAAGAGGGCTAATTTCCATGTGAGGTACAGAGAGAGAAGGTGCTTTGACTGAATGCACTTCACAGTCACCTCTAGAGCCAGCCAGTTGGATATTTTTTTCGTACAAAAACTTTCCAGACCCAACAGGCCACAATGGAGGAAAATACTTCAAATGTTTCACTGCTTCCTCCATTTTACTAGGTAATATACCACTGCAAATCATTGAAGTGTGATGAGAAGTGGTTGATTCACTTATGGCAGGTAAGCCCCGCCTCCCAAACACCATCTCTTCTGAATAGTGCTAAGGAAATTTCCCGAATACGGGATGAAAAAAAGTTCCAATCCAATCCAAACCCTTGAGTATGTTGACGGCACAAGACATCTCTAAGATTTGTCACCAGGTATCTCTGAGTTTAGATCTTAGTTTAAACTCCTTTTGTATGGTCATGCACATGAATCTGAGAAAAGTGAGAAGGGATTTTTGGGAGGGGGCAGCTGGAGGCTCGCTTACAGAGGGGAAGCTAGAGGTGAGTCACGCTGGATTTCTCTCTCATGCAGAGACAAAGCGGCTCCAAACTAGAGCTGGACACGCATATTTGGGAAGACAAAAAAATGAGGGAGTGGATGGGGAATATGGAGCAATTTGGCCTCTTGTGGGTTTCAATAGAAGAGACCATGATTTACATGAGGCTTCTTTGAAATTAAAGACGAGCATGAGGTTTTTTTTTTAAATAATTGAGATTAACGACCTTCAAAAGCAGACACCCTTGTAAAAACTCTTGGCCATAGGAAATATGGTCAAATTTATACTGTCGTCAGGAAAAGTTTTCAGTCCACTTAAAATATTGATGTGCAAGTAATTGTGAACTTCAATCATAGCCAACCAAGATCAGTTGTAGCCAACCAAAAGCTCAGCCGCCAGGCAGCCAGTGAGCACCATTGGTCAGGTTTTTTTTTTTGCATGAGTCGTCTGACAATGCATATACTGATTTTAATGGTGAATCCAATGCAATTGACTGTACGCTTGCAATAAGATGCCCTCAAATGCTCGAAGAGAGCAGCAAACAGTTTTAAAGCTGCTCTTTTTTCCTGCCACCTGTGCAACGCATCAGCCTTCACAGAATCTTCCCAGAACTCTCACAAGGAGGGACAGATACGGCAGCTCCCTGTGTGTTCATGTCATCAGATGTCCGTCCTAACTATGACCTCATTTACTGCTGAGATTCATCCTTCGCACCTGCAGTGCAGACTTCTTTGGATCGGATCCAGGCTGGGGGAGATCGGTTACGCTATGAGTATTTAAAAGCAAAAAAAAAACAAGCTGTTCAACTATCTTTAACGTAGTAAGATAATTCGCTCTCTTTGGTTCAAATTGAAAAGTCCTGTTAAGAGTTTTGGCCAAGTAGCATTGGTGCTTTGGGCACTTTATTCCTTCAGCCACTGTAAATGTGCTTAACTGCACCCAGAGCCAAGTTTACCAGTCTTACTTTGGATATCATTAAGAATATTCAGCCGTTCCTCTTGAAATGTCCAATGAGTTATGTGAAAGCTGATCCTTGTTAAAGCGCTTTCACTGTCAAATTGTTGCTTTGTTAAAACCAGATGTCAGAAATGACCGCACGCCTGTTATATCCAGTTGTGCTTTGTTTTTAAGCAAAAAGAAATTTAAATGATCAATCAAAATGTCAGGTTGTCAAACTACGTTTATGTTTGCATCAGGCATCCAGGCAGTGTAATAGTGTAGAACATAAATATAACCAATATTTTAAGAGAGGAATATGCTCAGTTCATTACCAAGGTGCTTTGACTATCACAAAAAGTGCAGCCATTACATTTATTAAACATAAATTTACTACAAGGTTGTCTAGTACACATACAACTGCTCTTGGGAATTTTGTGTTATTCTTTGCAATGCTGGACCCGCAATCTCCACCAAATTCCTATTCCTGTTTATGTTTTTGTTTTGGGACTTCAAGCTTAACTATCTCTATCATCTTATGTATTATTATATAAAAGAAACCTGTAATCCTAATAATTACCCTGTCATTTGTGGCTCTGATCTAAAGGATCTCATTCCCCTTTGAGGGTCTTTATTTGTTCTTTCCTATACAATGGAACAACCACAAAAAAACAAGAAATCAGACGCTTTGGCACTCCGCCCTTGAATGATCTCGTTTAGTCCTCGACAGATAACATCTGGAGGTGTTCCACAACATTTCAGTGACAAAATGAGCTGCTGCTGCTAGCTGATAAAGGGTGAAGGTTTTGCTACTATGCTTCCGAGTAATCCAGGCAGCCATTTAAATCGATCTTATCTGCCACAAGGGCGCCAACATTTAGGAAAAGATTTGAGTGTCCTGACATTGACCGAACATGTTCAACACAGAAATTACATGAAACTGTCCCATCATTAGGTGCAAGTTGTATAATGCACAATCTTGACAACCACATTAATCACTAATATGTTCCAAAGTAGTAAAACCTTAACTTACAAGGAACCGCAAGTAAAAATTTGCCACATTAAAAAATAAGAACATTCCACATGTTGGCTTTATGGCATAACTAAGCTTAATGTAACACATAGTTAGAAATAATATTCATAGGTCTACACTTTTGCTCTTGGGTGAAAAAAAGCCACAATTTCTCACCATTAATGCAAGATTAGTATGTTAAAAACTACAAATAAATAACTTCTTGAGACTCCATGAACAAGACCTCACTTGGTTTCTTTCTGTCCATTTACTATGGCGGATGTCCTCATATGCCTCCACTAAAAATGATCCTAACTTTGGGTGAGAAGTAAACCACATCCTTGAAAGGTCACCAGTCAATAAAGATTACCAAAGCCCCCCCCAGAAAAATGTAAAAAAAATTAAAATCATACAGTATAAAAGTGCAAATTACATAGAGGAAAGACAGCCACATTTTCAAACTCTTAACCTCAGCTAGGATGCAGACATGCCAACCACTCAGATGGTCACACAGTCAGCATTTCTTTTGCCGCTCTGTGGTTCAATAAAAGTTACATAAGGGATTTCTTTGGGGTGGAATATTCATCAAGCGCGGTATAAATTCAACCTTGAGAAAGTGGTGTTTCATTCGTAATACAAATTGTACAGGACAAGTTAAATAGTCGAAATTGGCAATCTGTATAGTACTGGTTCTCAAAATAGGGGCCATAAATGAGGTGAAAGCAACATTAACTGAAAACTATGTTTTAAAAAATACAATAAATTAAGTCCAGACCCACATTCGGGAAATTTTACAAGATGAGAAACCAATGACTAAGAAACACCTTTGCTAAAAACCAATTAAAAAGCTGAAATACCTGCAAACTATCCTCCATTCCTTTTCATTTTTAATAGGAAATGGTGTACCATTACAAAGTTGAAGTCATTTTGTTTTGACACAACAGTATCTTATTTGGACACAATTGGGTGAATTTGCACATATTTGTTTTTTAATACCAAGCCTACAAGCAGCAAAAACCTTATTTTTTTTTAAATTGCAATCCTTTTTTTTAAGGCATAATTGATAATCCTTTCCTGGAACCACCTTTCAAATGTTATTACCATTTCATGTATATACAGTATATGACATCTGACTACCTGCCACAAAGGCACGTTATGTTTGGTAAGTACGTACGTACAGTCCGAGAGCATCAATCATGCTGGCAAGAGCGAGAGCACTAATGGGGATGCACTGTTTAGATTAGGGTAGTCGGAAAATCTGAATCGGGGGCTTTACCTCCAACCCCTGGTGACTGCTGCTGGTTAGCTAGCCATGGAGCACATGTACTCAAGAATAAATAGACTGTCTCTCATGGTTGATCCACCTGTAAATGATGTCACCGGCCAAAAATTCCTCTCCTCCAAACATGTCACTTCCACTTGATTGAGCTACTTTCAAACTTTATGGCTCATTAAATAAACACACAAAGTCCATATAAGGGAGCCACTGCTCAGTTTGATACAAGTCCAAAATGATGCTAGAAGATCAAGTAACTTTACTAGAGGTTTGTGTGTACTATCGTGTTCAGTTGTTAACCAAAAGATGACTTGCACATTGTGGTTGTCCACCTCCAGATGCAAATCATTTAGTGACTGGAAGCAAAAAGCATTCCTCACAAGGGAACTGGAAATAATTAGTATGCACTGTGGAAGAATGGTGCTCCAATGAGAGGATGGTGTCGCTCACCCAATTCAATGTAATCACTGGTAGGTTTATAATATTTTTTTTAAACAAGGAAGATCTAAATGTTTCCTCACAATGAGGAGAAATCAACATGTCAACATCAGAAAATGTTGTTGCTTGCCTTGTGTCAGGTGGCCAACTTAAACCTAGTTTCAAAGTCATCATTGTTGCCAGGTTAATATACAATACGTAGCGACACAATTGTAATTTTCATCAATGTTTATGTTTCAGCAAATTGACGAGACTCCAATGCCAGCCAATGAGTTCATTAATGGAATAACATTAGAGATGTTAAAAAATAGCAATAGTCATGATGAGGATTTCAATTCCTTAGTTTCATTTTAAGACTTACTGTGTGGTCAAAGCAAAAAAAGTTGAACTGATTGGTCTATCAGCATTAATGGCAGCCAATGTGTTAATTTCCAAAAGGATAACTGCTCCCAAGATCCCACAGAAGACTAAAAAAAATATATAAATTTTTTGATTGGACCATGCACCTACCGACTAACTGGTCTTGATCACAAACATGCCTTTTTGCCCTTGAAAAGGGGGTTGGACATTTCTCAATGGGCAAATCTTCTGAGTAAGACAACCACAAGATTAATGACTTTCTGTTGGCTGAAAAAATGGGGCAAATATGCTCTTGGCCACCTGCCATAGAGAGTCAGATAAGCAAAAAAGCAACAGATATCTAATCAAGTGCCAGAAAAGTGCTGCTTTCAAAAAGTCTCCACTGTACTGACATTCATTGGAAAGGATGATGCAGTAGATTTTGGAGAACAACTTTATGAACTGAGAAATAAAACATATGCACACTTGAATGATTCACAAGACGCGTGATAGCCAAATGGTGATCTAAGCGTAACCAACACCGGTCGGGTTTACCCCTTCATGCACCAGCTTCGCTTTCCAAAAGGCTCAAGGAAAAAGTCCCAGATATGCACAGGAGACGACGGCCCAGGGCAGCAATGCAAGATTAGATAAGTAAGCCTGCACAAATCCCAACTTTCCATTGCATAGTACCAGCTTAGCTTTGTTTCGGGTGGTCGATTTTCCATCTCAAAACATTGGATATGATAAGAAGACTATAGTTCTATTCTGGCTGCGGGCATGAATGTGATTGTCTGTACCAAATTAGATAGTAGAGTAGTCTTTGCAGCGTCCAGAGCAATAAAGTGAGCCAACAATATCATGAGTATTTATTTCTGGCATTTCCAGTCAAAATGTGTTACTGCATCTAAGGCCTGGTAAAGGTAAAAGATTTTACTTATGATTTGTTTTGGTTTCAGACCACACATATACAGAAATATAAATAGGTGTGTGGCTGTCAATGTATGATCATTAATAATTCAAAATGAATTGTAGGTCTATTGATGTTCATGGTAGTTACTGAGTGTAAAACACTTATGTAAAGAAGACCAGGAAAAAAACCAATTGTCATCTTGGGAGCAGAAGTATAATGAGGTTGCATGCCAAACATTAAAAAAAGAAGAGTGAGATGTAAAATGGCAACTAATCCTGAAATGACATGGTCTGGTTTTTAACCGTGTATCCTCAAATGCCTGAGTTCACATTCCTTCCGTTGATACATCAAATACCTGAGGTCAAGTCAATACGGGCGAGTTGGAAACCTCACATTAATATTCATGAATCAAACTGAAAACGATATCCGAGAAGATAAGATAGCCTCACATATTTGAATTATTTTCTTCCCAAAGAGGAACATTTTTCATCTGTTTTATATTTCTTTTAGTAGTATCACTATTAAATAAATATGTTAAGCTTGGCATCTGTTGAATTATCTCAAGTACAAGATTTAAAGAGTTACCGCCAAATGGAAATAACAACACTGAAAAATAATTTTCCCCCTCCTTTTTTAAATCTTTTTGCCTGTATGTGGTTTGGAGGGTTGCTACGTAGCCACGTTGCAACTCCGCTCAAATCAGCAGAGAGAGGAACAGGCTGAGAAACATGACAAAGGCCACCGAGGGCCTCCATATAAAAGATATTTGAAGTAAAAGTTCAACAATGACATTTCATTTTAACAGGCAACACACATGGTAGAAATTTTGGGTTTGGGTCATGAATATTTTCCATTATAAAATGTTTTAAGAAAGTAATATATTCATGTGCAGTATTCCTGAGCGCCCATTCCGCCTTGCATGTGTTAAAGTGCTGACTGATGGCTTTCCACAAGTGTTGTGATGAGTCCTTACCGTTTATGTGAATGGCAGGCAGAAGCACGGACATCTTAGGGCGACTTCCCTTATTGTGGTTGGTAGCAGGAAGTAGCAGATGATCCTGAGAAACAACACAAGGTGGTTATGGAAAGTATTCAAATAGTATTATCCTTTTTATAAATGAGAGACTTCTCATTTTAGGGTGCTGAAAAAATCTTTGTGGTCAATAGTGGTCATTTCTTAGAAGTGTCACAAACTGAGTCCAATTTCCATAGAGCCTATAATCAAGCTCTTTTTTAGCAAGGCACTTTTGTGTCCTTCATTTCCAAAAAGGATGGAATTGGAAAATTCATTCATGATATTGTAAATAAGGACTGTGAAATAGGAGGAAAAGACTAAACAAAAGATTTTTAGGGAAATTTTTGCAACAAAAAAAAACAGCAATGGGTAGTTGCCTTGAGGTATGGATTCATATACAATGAGTTTTATGTGAACAGTGAAAGGATGACTACAGGATACGAGGGTTGAGGGATGCCAAAATTTTAGAGATTGCATGCCAAAACCACTCTTGTCAAAAAGCCCAAATATTAGGACCACAATATGAAAACCACACCAAACATGAAATTTGTGAGTAATGACAAGTGGGTGTGGCCTTTGTGAAATTTACTATTTAGCAGAGCCTCATAAAAACACAAATATAATTTCCCATAAGAAATATAATGAACATGTTAAAACTTGTAACTAACTTTTTATTTAAAAAAAAACGTATTAACCCAGTAAAGGCAAGTGACTATATTTTGATAATTAAAAAATAATTGATTGGACAACAAACCCTGTTTAAGCCACAGTATTCTATGTTGGCCTTACTTGGAGAGCTACTGGCCACTCAATGACTTTTATCTCTCAAAATAAGTGTTTTCTTTTTAATCATTAAAATGGCTGTCAGCAGTAAAAATAAAGTGTTTTAGGAATATACAGTTAAAATTCAAAGTATGACATATGCTTACAGCAAACAAGGCACTAAAAACACTGGAAGGCACCAATGGGAGTATTAAATGGCTCAATATGAGAGGTTGTACATATTACTGCTCATCATCAAGTGGCTTTCAGTGAGACAAACTGACAGATGAGCTACAGCCTCCATGACCACAGATACGCTTTCCTTGAAACTTGGATAAGACCCTCGAGCCTCAAGCCTTTCCACCACGTCACCCTGATACAGCCTAACATAAAGCTGCAGGTGCCATAACACAAGAAATATGAGTATGTCAACTTTCTGGGGCTTGTTGAGAAGTAAAATTTCCATCACCTCAACTTATTTCATGCTCAAATGAAGGCCACAGGTGCTTTTTTTTATCTGCATAGGGTTCAGTGTAACCTGGGTTTCGACAGGAACGGGTCAGAATAACATTAACGATAAACTGAAGCTGTGGGTGAGCGCAAAAAAAAAATACCAACAAGCAAAGAAAAAAAAATACATGCAAATAAAAGTGGCAAAAGAACAGTTTCTTACATATTGCCTCGACGATAAATGGCAATTGCAAACCACTATGTCATATAGAGGTGGGTAGCCACATGCTATATTTACTTTTAACTTATTTATCTGTCATTTGCTTTCAATGGTTGACAATTAAAATTAAAGTGGATATATCCAAAAGGAAATACAACTGGAAAAAGCATGTTTTATTAGCTTTGTGCAATCTAACAATGGGGCCCCTCTATGAAGTATCCTTCTAAGAAAAGGTAGCCTAAAGTGATCAAAGTCCTTTTATTGAAAGTGATGTCCAGTTTTGAATGATGTCAGGGGGGAGAAAATCAAAAACAGGCCCCTTGTCTGAACTGAGGTAAAGTAGCCTAATGAAGAAAGGCATAGACGATGAGAAATGACACGTCGTGGGGCATAAAATCCAAAAACATGCACCTCATGATTGCAAATGGGCTGAGAAAAAAAGAACTGGACAGGCATAGTTACACATGTGGGTGTATGCGTATTATCCCATTTGACGCATGGACTCACATCAAATTTTTATGTTGAGGAACAGACCTATTACACACCATTTATGATTCATTCGTTAGGCCCTATTTTCTTAGTCACTTCATGAACAGTTTACAGGAAAAGACAAATTTGAAAGTGTCTAGCAGTTAATCAGTGTCAGGGCTGTAAAAAAAAACTTTATAGACTATTTTTACACAACAAGTGACATTATGTCAGATTCCCTTTTTTAGAGGGGTGTAAATCCAAACTTACCCTGCGGAAAGACACAATGTAGAATGTGTCGCCTCGTCGATTCATCTCGGCAAAAAAATCACCATATGAGTGAGACGGTTTGTAGTACACTTGGAGCTCACTGCCAGGGATCCTTAAAACAAAATGGCAACGTTAATAAGTCATCTCTGCATTATTTTCCCTAATTAAATTGAGCTGGAATCACAGAGTGCACATCTGCACAACTGTAAACCAATGTAGAATTGTCTGTCTTTAACTCATTGGCTGCCATTGAAAGCATTAAGACAATGGAATGAGAAAGGGCAAATGAATGTATGTGCTAGTCACATTGAATTGCAGATCTCTCAGTGTCACTGAACTGGAAAACTAACTATCATTGTCAAAGGCTGGCAATGAATTAATAAAACTAGTAAGACTGTTTTTGAGATAGAGAATGACAACATGTGGAAAACATGTTAACTCAATACAGGAGCAGTAGAGATTTATAGGAATATTTGAGGAAAATGGCAATGTGTACAACACATGTACAGACACGCAGAAATTAAACTGCAATTTGGATGATTATAGGTGAAAAGGCGCCTCTATTAGGGTCAGTGCTGAACTGGGGGAACAATTTACATCCCAATGTAAATTATGCATATACAAAATACTAAGATATGCTGTGTGTGGTTAAAAGGACATACAAAGGCCAAATGTAAGGAACAAATGAGTCTAGAGTAGTTTTTCCACTTACTATTTCCATCAGTAAATGTTCCTTGGTCAACTCTTAAAGCTAACATTTGTACTAATTTTCAACTCTGTTACTACTATTGCAAGCACTGGTTATTTTTCAAGATTTTTGAACCTAAAATGTCCGAAAATTCTTGAATGACCCGCCATGAATGATTTTCCTGCAGTATATAATGGGTGTGGAAAAATACAATGGATCGTTTCCATGAAGTAGGTTGGCCGGCTCAACAGGACGATTTTAAAAGCTGGGAAGATTTTACAGCTGTACAAAATCTGTGTAAAGTGTGTGGTTGGGTTAATTTAATCAAAGCATGTCTATGAAACCTGGAAAGCCTTTTTTCATATGGGGTTTTTTGGTCTTTTTTTCCCCCCAATTGTCTTCAAGCCAACGTACTTTGGCGACGGCTTGAGATTTTCCCAACTAAAATTAGCTCCTTACATTTGAGTCAATTTTGTTGTTGATGATAATTGTTGGTCAAAAAAGTAGTAGTTCTGGGAAAACTGGCCACTGGTAGGATTAAATATTAATACTGGACACAGATAAACCAAATAATTCATTTGCCTGTAGTATTACTTTTCTCATATTCTTGTATTTTTTTCAAATCTGCAACCACATTGCCTATGATCTGAATGGAGAAAACTTGAATACTTGAAGCTGGACTGCTGGACCTGTTCAAAGCGTTTCTCCTTCGTCCTTCACATTTTCTAGCCAAGGAAGGAAAAAAAAACTATAGGGGGCCAACAAAACCTATTGCCTCCATCTGTCTGATGTGAGTGCAGCTCAGCAGAAAAGGTTTTGAGAGCCAAAACTATGAAGTCAAGTACTAGGGTCATCCTTTACAGCCTGTGCTTCATTAAACTGTAAAAAAAGTTAGAAGGGGGACCATTTCCAAAAAAGGAGAAGAAATGTTACCTCATTATGGTTCCATTTAAAGAGCCACTTAAGCTAAATGCCATTTTACGAACAGTTGATCTACGTAATGGTGTTGTGTGGCAGTACGTCGGTGCAACTGTAACTTACAACATAAAAACCTCTCAGGTTCCATAGAGAAATGTGTATTTTTTTTTTAGGTGCATCATTTTTTTTAAGCAGGGTGTGTAATTACTGCCAGGTCTATTAAACTTTATTTGTGTAGCTGACAAATTCAGTTGAGCTGTATTCACTGCAGTGACTTAAAAAAGTAAATTAAACATTAAATGTAGGTGGGTGGAGTCTAGAATAGAATAAGTTATTCCTTATTGCTTCTTTAAATTGAGCACATTTTGGAGGTATAATCATAATAATAATAATAATAATAATAAACCTATTTGAAAATACATGATATCATGCCATTACTCACTTTTCTTTGGCAGTTTTCTCATATGGAACAGTCACAATCTGGGAGCTCTCTGAATCCTTATGTTCTGTTTTCTGTTGGAAAATTTTAAACATGGTTTTCATATAGAAACATGCAAAAACAATAACATTGGCTGGCAAATTCCAACCTACCGATTAAGTCTAATAGTTGGGTTGGCCCATTTAAAAAAAACACAACATTTTTTAACCGCAGTATTTTCAAAAACAATGACACAGGTACAATTAGTGGAAAGCCCTTATTATTTACAAAGACGGCACCCTGATGGATGGTTATTGAAAAAAAATTAATGTGGGAAAAAGGAGCAGGATAGTGGGGAGCCGTACTAATTCCACAGATACCCCTGCAGTGTTGTATTTACTTTCTCATGGTTGCCGGATTAAATCCAGCTCAAAAAGCAGGAATGAGAGAACAAAACCGATCGTGTGGGGAGGTAAAACGGCTGCGAAAAGAGACACTTTAATTTGCCATACAGACCCCCTTCATGACGAAAGTGATTAGTTTAATGTACTTAGTTTCAGTTTAGAAGTCGTTAACAAAGAATCATTTAGAATGAGTTGAAGGGACTTGCCAGAATGTTCCTGGAGGGTCTGAGGTGGTTGTTATTCATTCGCCTGGATTTGGTCAGCTGCGCGTCATGACGATGGAACCACCCTTTCAACTCATGGGCCAGCCTGTCGATCAAAGTCAGCACACATTGAAAACCAAGCTCTTTTTCCCCCCTAACTACAGAGCTGTTATGTTGTGGGTATGTTAAAACAGTAACTGGACTTTAACACTTACTCAATACACTTGGTCCTATTAACGTGTGGCAGGCATGGGGGTGGGGACCTGAGAAAGTTCAGCTCCTTTACCACCATCAGCGCCTTGTCTTCAGAACTGCAACACCACAAACACATGACAAGGAGGACCAAGAGACAATTAATGATAGTTGAAAACCTGTTGAAAGGCTTGGAAATGGTCATGTGAGACTTTTTGTCTCTTTAATCATCTGTTATAAATGTTCTTCTCATTAGGAAAAGGCTTTCGGTGCAAAGAGCGAGCCAACATGGCTGCCTGCCTCGTGTCTGCAGTCAAACAACCCGAGACGAGAGGGTCCGAGGAAAGCTATTGACAAATCGGTTTGGCTTCATTTGGGGTGATTTTGTGCAGTCATCTTACTGCGTGAATTACATTTTAATGGATGCCATAAGTAAAGGCGGCAAGAGGTCTGTCACACAATAGAGTTTAAGCACATGGCGAAATGAGAAGTGACACAAAATTAACACATTGGGGAAAGTATCAGACTTACGCATGCATTCGACATTACTTGTAAATTTGTATGTTGACTTTCTTTATATAATATGACAAAACTTATTTTGTATTGTACAGGTGTACATTTCCCATTATAGCGAGTTTGACGATCCTCCTCAAGCTACTGGTGCACCCTACCCTGTCTAAACTTTGTGCCCAGCTACCTGCAAGATTGCTCTATACCCAAACCTAGGTCACTAAAGCAATTCTTACCATGGGTCTTCCAAATCTGAGCACTTGTAATGACTAAACCTCAACCATCTCTCAAGGTCCTGTAAAAAGTTGTGTTAGACAACAATTCAGACCCCAGGGGCCTGATCATAACTCTCGGTGTGGGGCCCACATTAACCTTTGTGCACACACAGCTTCCTATTTAGGGAACCCCCCAGATTAGGTTGCATTGCCCTACCCCAATCATCCTGTCATCTGTAAGCATTTGGCAATGTCACCCCCCCCCCCCCCCCTCTTTAGAAACATCTAATGTGTTCCTTCCTCCACAGGTTGGTTTCACGCACCAAGGAAAGCTGATACCACAGGTGACAGGCTTATATTAACAAGTGACATAACGCACATGTAAATCTGACAAAACACAGGCTGACAATGCCATGGACTTTAACCACCTTCGAAAACATCATTTTACGACCACAGGAGTACAGGTAAGGTACGAAATAAGAATGCTATTCGTATAATTTGCAAATGAGACCGTCCGAGCAATCCCCAATTGCTTTTAACATAGAAAGAAAAATATACATAGTCCTTGGAAAAATAAGCTGTGACTTGTGATATAGAACTGGATGTCAAACAGTGCCTGACCCCAATTTCCCACCTTGTTACTCAAAGTATAACTCCAGAGATATTTGAAGGCAGACATTTGGATAGCCCCTTGCGTTCATGTTTACACATGTCACAACCAGCTGGCGCCAGTTCTTGCTAGGCCCCGTGCACAGGTGCATCCTGGGTTGTGTATCAAGGTTGTTATCGTTAACTGAAACAAAGTGACAAAAACTAGAACTGAAACTCTATTTTATGTTCACAAAACGAAAATGGTTTAAAATTAAAGACACTAATCAATTGATCCAATCTGTTTTATTCAATATTTTGTATTCAATTATTGCATATAGAAATACAAATAAATGAAACCTGCCTATATATATTTTCATTTTATTATTTATTTTTGTCAACTATTTACTTTCTATGACGTGCTGAAAAGCCAATTTCAAATCTTGATTTAAATTAGCCTATTGTATTTTATAGCTTTTCTACTTTATCAGACTGATGTCTGTTCCCCCCAATATTTGAGAACATGAGCTTAAACATTTAGGTAATATTATTTGTGTTTGAGCACGTTACCTGTCAGCCATTGTGATAGGGTCGCTTTCAACAGCGTTGCTGTCTGATTGAGGCAAGCCCAAGAGGTGTCGGCTCTGTTGTACGAGTGTAACCTCAAGCCCGTTGTCTGAGTCTCCTTGAGGATGCCTGATTTGAATCATGTGTATTGGAAAAAAAGGGAGAAAAAGAGAAATCAGGACATGAGTTGGTGAAATAAAAAAGAAAATTCCAAGTGGCCCTCATCCTGTGTACAACAGTGAATTCTGATCTAGTCTGTGCAATCCAAAGCACATGCAGTGTCCTTCAGTGCTTTTATATCACTCCCGTTGGCATTTTCATTTTACATTATAAAATGGAATGTGGCATGTTTGGTGTACACATTTTACAGTTACTGAGCCTAAGAATATTGACCCAAAATGTGAATAAAAGAAGCAATTTTTTTCTATGCGAGTGCTACATAGACAATTCTGAGAAGAAGCGCAAATTCCTAACGCGGAATAAAGCCTATCAAAGTCAACATATTCAACTCTTACCACTTGCAGAGGAGATTTCCCCTCCAGGAGAAAACTAACATTTTTATAAAATGACATCAGAGACTCTGTTGTTACAGTTGGATTAAACAGCGCACATTTGCAAGATGGGCGGAATTGAGCTCTTTATATAACTTGTCTTAATTTGACGGTGGTTAAAATGAGAAAAGCAGAGATGAAAAGGAATGGCCACATATGTATTTTGCACAAAATGTGGTGCGTGACATGTTTTGTTCTAATGTTGACACGGGGTAAATGTTTACATCTCACCAAACCTCAATTTGGTTGCTCTGATGTTTGCACACCTATTAGTCACCAAGTCCTATAAACTCTGGCGAGAACATCAGAAGCGTTGTATTGCCAAGATGACTACATTACCATGAATCATCTAAGACAAGGACAGTATAAGGACCACTAAATTCTGATGGTTTATTGGTTGATTGCAGCACATTGTCTGAATCAAGCAGGTTTCTGTAATCACAGTCTTAGTTCGACTTAAAAGTTGGCCACTAATTTTACATACTGTGAACTGCCTTCAGCCTCCAGATTGATTCAATAGGAAATAGTTTGCACTGTTTTCAATTGGCTTTTGGATAATGTTGTACATGACAGGCAGAAATCCCACAGTGAATCATCGGGATTCCCATTTATTTCCTCTTGTGAGCCCGCCATAAATGAAACGTAGCAGTAATATTGCTCTTATAGTAACTGCCAAAATGTTTTTATGAAAATAAAGAGACATTGCAACCGTCCATTCAAGTGTTACCTTATTGGGCCAACATTAAGCAGGAAGAAGACCAGGACCACCATGAGGCACACAGCTCGTCTCTTGGGGGCAGTTGACTTAAGTACGGAATTCTGCAAGAGGATTAAATGTTTTTAATTTAAACAGCATGAGTCGCAGAGATGTTATGGATGATGCCACATGTGTGTAAGGAACTCACCTCACTTAGCAGGCCTTCTAGTTGCCTCTTGAGGCTGCCATTTTCACATTTGAGCATCGCGTTCTCAGATAGCGCCACATTTAGGCGCTCTTCCAGCATCAGCAAATACTCTTTCTTTTTCTTCCGAGACAAGGACGCAGACTCGCGGTTCTTTATCATGCGCTGCTGCCTCTGGGAAAACTTTGTCTGAGATCCAAAAAAGTCGGACAGACAGAATCAAGGGAGATTGGGGAGAGGGGAGAAAAGAACAACAGTTATGATTATGACTCATGTCGCAAGATTCATCACATCTGGATGTGTTTGGCGACCACCTATCCAAACAGGAAAAAAAGGCAACTACAGTGTGAGAATGCAATGAATGCCCACATGAGCCTCCTGCTGAGCTGTAGATCATTTGCCCCTCACTGTAGTGTGACATCATTTTTATAAATGTTATAAACACCTTTTTGTTCTTGTGATGAATGCCCCTCTTTATCATATTTATTGCATATTATCCACGTATGAAGCCACAAGTTTCCTGTATAAACCCCATAATTATTTTGCTTGATATAAGACATGACAAAGCAGACTCCCCAAGTGTGAAGTGTCTTCTTGTTTTGTTTTTATTTCACAGTGGTTAGACTTTTTTTGTCAGTCAAGTATGCTACAAAATGAGACATGTGAGGCACCTTCATGATGTCCATTGTGGGCCTGTCTACTAATGTAAATACTGCCGGGGGTAAAGCCGCTAACATTTCTGGACAAATAACAGCTCGCGTTGATGAAGTTATTTGGAACCTTGTATTTGTGTGCCGTTTCCTGAGAAACACGCCGGTCTCCCAGCCTCAATTTGGGAGAAGTGCCACAAGCGCGAGCCTGGGAATGCCACAACTACGCAGTTACCAAGGGGCGTGACGCAGAGTGAACGTCACGTCGACACCACAGTGAGGCTGAGCAGGGCAAAAACGGTGGTTGCATTTTTGCCACTGAGAAATTGTCCATGTGGGGTACCATGCTCAGCACAGAAAAACACATTAACTCTACCCATGAATGGATTACATGACCGAGCTGTCCTATGGAGTGCTGTGAGTGGACCCTGCTGAAAACCACTGACAGCAGTGCAGACACTTGTGTGCAATTATAAGTGAATCTATAAACAAAGACTTAAGTTTTTATAGGGTTTTTAAAGCCATATGTACTATATATTCTTTATTATAAGCCAGGAGAGTATCTGGTTGTGATGTGTTGAAGATGGCATGTCCCCCAGTTTCCAAATCCGCCCCATAGCCCACTCCCCTGGCTATATATTAATTTTAACAGCCATTAAAACATTATTTTGAAACACGTCGTTTCACCTTTTCGCTAAGCTGCCTTTGAACGCAGACAGCAGATGACAGCGAGTGTGTGGAAAAAATACCAGGTGGTGGTGGGCCTTCATCTTATTCCCTCGGTGGTCCACACAGCAAAACTGTAGAATCGCCCATTAGATTTGGCACACGGGTTTTAGGCTGGATTCTCTTTCTCATGCATATGCGGGAATCTAACCTGGGTCACCACCACAATGCAGCAGGATGCCCAAACCACTGTGCAACCACAGGGTCACCGCTGTCCCCTCTATATCCTCTAAATATGACAATAGAAGATTTGTGGAGGTTGATAATGTGTCTTATTCTGGAACAGCCAAAATTCCTGGCTGTGCAAAAGCAGCATTACATAGCAAAGGTCCAATGCGTGACGACTTTTACAGCTGTCGCCAATGGTTCATCCTGCGCAACACCTGTCTGAAGCATGTAATCATTCACAGCCGTTTGACACCCGGGCTTATATAACCTATATAACTATAGGTCACAATACAGTTACATATGGATACAACTGGCACTGTCAAGTCGTATTTAACAGGCATTTGATGTGAGATGTCACCCAGCCAAAACAGTACACCACTGTGCTGCAATGCACAGTTAAATAGATTCGCAACAGGCAGATGACCTACATATAGGTTTTATTTTTGGACTGTTGCTCATTGTAGTCAAAAAAAATTGGAGATTTGAGAACCACCCAATCCTGACAAAAACTTACATTTAAATTATTCAATATTATTTTAATCATGAGTGTTTGTTAGGCTTGACCAAACATAGCAGTATTAGATGTCAGTGTCCAGTTCTAAGAATAAGATGGTATTGTAAAGGCTTTTAAATGTGCATACAGTCCTTCATTCTGTACTATTTAAAAACTTTGTTATTAGGTTTACAGATGGGGTGAAAACATGTTTCTTTGAGTTAGTTGTAAAATGCACCAAATTTGATTACGCAAAATACTTCAGGTTAGGCCTGTGCTAGGCTGATTTTTGTTTATATATTTTTTACACTTTGTTGATTTATAACTGTAAGTAGACATACAATGGTACTTACCATTATATAATAGCAGTAAGCAAGATTATGCTAAAAAAAAAAAAAGTTTCGTTTTAGAGCACAATATGGGTGATAATCTTACCCAGCTATACTTTGGGCTGTGTCTTTGTTTTTATAAATGCAATTTCATAGTTTAACCTGAGTAGACTCCAACTGCAGCTTCTTCGAAATAATAAAAAAAATAACGTGCGAACATTTAATGAAACATTGCCAATTGTATGCCAAACTAAACAGCAAAAGGGAAAACAGCAGATTCAAGAGCATGTCCCAGAAAAAAAATGCAACGACCAAAAGTTGTGAGAATATTTTCTCAAATCAAAAGGTCAGACAAGATCGGGCCAACACAAGCGCTGATGCTGCAGACCGATGCCTGAAACAACAGTGAGGGTCTCTGTAAAGAGGCAAACAAATCTGAAAGTTTTGTAAGTTCAAATAGTAACTATAAGGAGGATGTAGATGTCACTGCATAAACAGCCAATAACTCAGTGTGTGAGAAGGACAAAGTTGAGAAACCACTAATATTTCACTCAACCGTCTTATCTTATCTCATCTATCAATATTTTGGTGGTTAACACCTCCGGTTAAGAGTATGGCATGGCAACGGACTGATGGTGAGATTCTATGTTCAAGACTTTTAAATATTTGCTGTCTTCCTTTGTGATGTTTAAAAACTTGAAATGTTCTTTGTGCTTCTTACCCAATATGTATTTGATTGATATATAGTAGTATGGAAAATAGAAGCACAGATTGTATGACTTCCAGTTGCCACCCACCAGCCCCATGTTAGGGTCTCAGTGGGTGTGCCATTGTTTTCATTGGCCTATGTGGCAGTTATGACTGAACTCTACCTAGCAACATGTGGCAAATGTGACATTGTTATGTCAGGCACGGAGCAGAAAATTTCCAATCCAGCCCAAAGCTTTAAAAAGTGTTAACTCACATCGTCATCCGAGGAGGGGCTCCGAAGCGTAACCACGGGTGGCGTGACGACAGGCCTGTCCTTGCCTAGTGCTGGTATGGCAACCATGGTGCCAGTGACAGACTGGGGGGAATTTATCTGTAGCAACTGGCTTGGTTGTGACAGCAAAATAGGCTGACCTAAACAGGGGAGATAACACAGATTAAAATGAGTAATCTTGTTGAATATTTTAGTCAATATTTATCTTTCAAAGTGTTGAAAATGTAAATTAAAACTAAATTTTCCAATGAAGTGAGCAATTAATTTTGCAAACCAAGAAAAACAAGCAAATTGATGACTGAAAATGTTGCTGTGTTCTCAAAGAAAATATTGATGCATGATTATATTAAGGGGTAGTCTTATCAGCTTTCCGTTTAAATAGCCTCGTTCTGCAGTCCGCCCAAAACCCCCCCCTCACCACTCATGACCTCCATTAACCCATGCCTTTTAACGGCTCTCGCTATGTTTACAGGTGGAATTTTTTTACCATGAACATTCCAAGTGGAGAGATGTGGAAAGAGTGCATGTGTGGCCACAGTTTTAAAACACTGGTCAGAACCACTAAGAACATAAGCAAGCAATATCACAAAAGGGAGGAAAAGAAAAAAATCACATTAAAGCAGGTGGTAGCACTGCAGGAACTTGGGACTTCCCGGAATAATTCCCCGTAGAAACACAGTGACTCCTAATACGAAACAGCCCGTCAAAGCTAATTAAGTGTTCGCCAGCTCTGCTAATTAGTGTGTGTGTAGTGCCAAACACTTCAAAATTAGAGCGATGAAGTCACATGAATACAGAAGCCTCAAGAGAGCAGTTTGTTCTTGGTACAAAAGTACATTCAAGCCCAGAGCAGTCTACAAAAAAATGAGAACTTTAATGTAATTCTTCAAATCTGATTGAGGCAAACATTTCATTTCTGTAAATAACCAGAAGAACATGATAAAGCAAAGACTGGCCACTTTAGACTTCAGTCTTTTGTGCAAAAGTTTGATGTATCAGACTTGGCTATCTGTAGCCTCATCTTTTACCGAGTGGAAGGCAAGGGGAGCCAAGTTCAAATTGAAAGCAAGAAGGGAGCCAAGTTCAAATTCAAGGCAAGAAAAGGTCATGAAATACGCCGTCAACTTGGATGATGTGTATTTACATTGGCCTGGGTGTTGAAGATGTAACACATATTGGGGAACAGCCTGGTAAAGCAGGAACATGAAAACATAAATGTAGATTGGGAGTAAGATAAATTAATACATACTATAGAAAATTTAGCGCCTTGTAGAGAGCCACTTCCCACACATGAATTTGATCAGTAACACAAAATCATTAGATTGGACACTCTAAATTGCCTCTAGTTATGGGTGTGAGTGAGTGTGCGTGGTTGTCTGTCTACTTGTGCCCTGCGATTGGCTGCCCACCGATTCATGGTGTCCCCCACCTCTGGCCCGGAGACAGCTGGGATTGGCTCCAGCACCCCCCGCGAGCCTAATGAGGATAAAGCGATTGAGAAAATGAGATAAGATGAGACAAAATGATTACTAATTAAATGAAAGCTGATAAATAATTGAATTTGTCTTTAGCAGCCTCTAAAAGGGGTCCACAAGGGGGGGGGGGGGGCTGATTTCAAGTGAAAGCCTAATGTTCAGATGCAGCCTTCAGAATTGGGCAATTCTACTTTGAGGCAACACTACCCTCTGTTGGCTCTATTGCAAATTTTGCTTACTAAAAAGAAAAAAGGAAGAAGAAAAAAGAAAATCAATACCAAAGCAATTGATTTTTAAATAGACCAACTCAATCAAAAGTAAAAGAACATAGCGACTGATGTAACTTTCTGAAAAACAAAAACACAGACAGGGCTGATGCAATCTGTGTAACATGTTGATGCAAGTTTGCATGCAAACCTGGAGAGGGCACTGGCTGGATGCTGATGGGAGCTGCTTTGACCACAGGCACTACTGTGGTTTGCAGAGGCTGGATGATGATTGTCTTGGGCGTCAGGCGAGCAGGTGTGTGTGTCAAGGGCACTGCCGTAATAACCGGTTTTGGTTGGATGGAAACTTTGGCACTCAATTGAATGGGCCTGTTGCTTGACGGCACTGGTTTAGCTGTGAAAGGGACATGAAAGGATGGGATTGAGATGGTTGTATTGTTTAGATAAAGGCAGAGATGTAAAGGAAAAGGCATGTGAATTGGCTCACCTCTCATGGTCTGGCTGGGCCTCTTTAGTGCTTTCTTTGGTGTGGGTGGCATTTCAGAAAAACCACTGGACTCGGAGCACACAGAAAGAGGAGAAGGCTGTGACCGTGGAGACAGGGCGTCATCCTACAGGGAAAAGAAATGCAATCAGTTCATTGAACAGTGTTTTTAGTCAGAAGATACAAACAAAAGCACAAAATGAAAACTCACATAAAGCTGACATTAGATGAGTGAGCAACAAAAGGCACATTCAAGTGTGCTATAAAATCAGCTATTATATTTATGTTCTCTTTTGTATATTATGCTTTTACATTTGCATGTTACAAGTTCTATTTTCCTTCATTTCAAATGACATACAAGTTACAATCTTATGTGAATATAATTTTTAAAAAAGATGATTTTTTTTACTTTTTCTAACAACAGAAAGGCCACCATTTCTCTTTCTATCTTTAAAAAATGAATTACTTAAAAACCTATGGCATCACTGTACTGTAATCCATTTTTTACCTCTCCATATATATAAATCTGTGCAGTTTGAATTGTGACTCAAGGTAAGATCATGTTTGTCCTTGTTATGGCCAAGTGTGGAAACATCTGCCATTTAAAATCTGCAAATTTGACAGAACCTGCCAACACATTTTGTAGTAAATGAAACAACGATAAGACTCAGTCCCGCTTGGGTGGACAGTAAATACTAAGCTGACAAGGTGTTTACAGATTTTGCTTAATAAATGTCTCTCAGGAGTGAATTGTGCACATGTACAGAAAGTGTCTGTCAGCCAAGAGCATCTGTCCATTTTTAGAGACCTAAATATTTGCACATATGGACATCTGACAGGAAATAGGGGGAAGCAAAGGTCACATTTGAATTGCAAATGTTCCAGTCAAAAAGGAGAACGTTAAGAAGGTGAAATCACTGGACTTACGTGTAAGGAGTACGGGGACAGTGTCTCCGCAGCTGTGGGGGAGGGAATGGAACTCATGGTGTAAGCAGGTGACAAAGAGTGAGCGCTCACCTCACCATCTGGATGCACAGGGACAAAGACACATAGGACATTGTGTTCAGACAAAGTGTGGAAACACCTTGCAATACTTTGTTATGCCTCACCTTGAGCTACTTAGTTCTACATTCAAGCCCTTTATCAATACCCAATACCAGTTTTTCTTGTTTAAATCAACAGTCACAGTAACATTAAACCTGCATCTTTATGCTGAACTGAATGTATAAAATAGGTTTACTGGGATATTGCTCTCAGTTAAAATGGATTGGATGAGAGTTGCCATTGAGTTAATAAGGACACAGTTCAAAAAAATATTGCAACTTGCATACTTTAAAAGAAATATGTTTTAAATTAGGGTCAAATAATGTAAAAAAAAAAAATATATATATACAACTTTTGCTAACTCATAACAAATTTAACCACATTTTGTTTCCTGGAGATTTGTTAAGGTGTAATCAATAAAAAAATACTCTATGAATACAGTTGATTGAACGTATCAAATGCAAATGTGTTAGAAATGATGTATAGTTAATGTACTACATTCAAATAATTCCCAGAAATATTTGTTACTTAATAATCCATTAGAGTTTTCAGGATGTATAATTGTTTACCTGTGCTGATTGTGTAGTAGCCATCCGTGCATGCAGGTGTAGGAATATCAAAGTCAAAATCTGCACCCTCGCAAATCTGAAATGCAAAAAAATATGGATTGTTAAAAATTACATTTGTCTTTCACATGTAGTAGAACAAAATCAACAACATGAAGTAAAGTTATAGCCAGTTGGAAGTTATTAAAAACAAACTGAAAACAATCATTCTTTGTAAACCTAAGCAATATAGATTTTATTTTTTTATTTTTTTTTTTAAATGTGAATGATTGAAAAAAACCCTGTTTTTGGTATTAATTTCTTGCCAAAAAGAAAATCGACCCAACAGATTATTCCCTGAGAACGGTTGTTTCTTTATGTTTGAGAACTGAGAGCATAAACAGGAAGTTTTTTTGTTTTGTTTTGTTTTTTTTAAACAGTTCTGGCCCGTATTTACTTTTGTCCCATTCTTTTTGCACTACCTGTCTCGTTAAAAAAAGGTAAATAATAAATTAAATTTGGGGTGAAAAGAAATATTATATTGTATTTTTAAATCAGCTTTACGTGTCATTAAAACAAGTGCAACAAAATTTAATTCCAGCTTCAAATGGAATTTTTAGTCCTATTACCCAGAACATAATTCTTTGTAGATAGCAAATGCCAAAATTGCCCAAGTCATTTAACCAACCCTGCTGTGGATTCTTGAAATGTTTTGAAATCAAATTGCAAGTGAGTTTTCCCACTGTCATTTCCCAAATCAATAAATATCACAGCAAAGTCGACTAACCTGTTTTACAGGTCATCAGGCATTATTAAAGTAATGAAGGTAGTTGCATTATTAAAGTAATGAAGGAAGTTGCATTATTAAAGTAATGAAGGAAGTTGCATTACTTACATAGTCTGGGTTCTCGAGGGCCTTGAGTAAATCATCTGTATCTCCCAGGGAGGCAAATTCATCAAAAAGATCCATATCTATGTGGAAAACAAAGAAAAACAATAAGAACACTCAAACACTGTATTAAAATTATGAAGTTTCATAATAACTTAATTTCAGCACTACCCTTGCCCACCCACACTAACAGCCCCCCCCCCTCCAAGTTACGCCCCTCTAAAACATCTGATCTATTTCACATTGATGAAAACTCTCAGCCTACATTAAGAGAATAAAACATTTTTCAACAACTTAATACATTTGAAATTTTCAATGTATTGCATTTATCAATTTATATAAATAGTTATATTTCCCTTTGGGGTGTGGATTGTAATTGCACAAGAGTTGGGGGTAAAATGTAACAAATACTTATATTGTATTTTTGGAAATATTTTCACGTTATCTGACAGACAATATTGTTATCATAAATCAAATGACATATTTGATGAAAAAATACGCCAAAGGGTGGAAACAGCATCTTGCCTTCAAACACAACCTATTACATCATCGCGTCATTTCTAGTAAGATAATGCTAACGCTAACTTGGGTTGGATACAAAGATCAGATCGGCTACCTCCCCGATATATTACATGTTAAAAGATGAAATCGTGTGCATTTACTAGTAGAATTGATGGCTATTATGCAACAAGCATCCATCCCAAAGAAGATCTTTCAAGAAAACTTACCCCATTCGCCTCCCTGCTTAATGGAGAAATCTGTCATTAAACAACTTTCAGGGTTGTCGATGTCTAAAGTTAAATTGGAAGACATCTTCTTTCAAATTCATTAGTAGGATTATTGTCCAAAGATCCGAAGAAATGTGAACAAACTGTACTAAACATGTGAATATGACCGGAAAGGAAGTGTCACTACGTTCGACACGTCTGTTTTAATAGGACGACGGAACTCATAGTGGGACAAAAAGGAACATTTCTAAAGCGCTGTTGTTATGTTAATTGGCCACAAAGCGGCGGTAATGTGCTGCAAAATGAGAGTGAATAAATGACAGTTGCATATACTAGTATATATATATTCGTAACAGTGCCTTTTCCATGTATAAAAATAACGACAGAAACTATGTCAAAAGAACTGAAGGACAAAACATTTTTTAAAACTAGTATTCAAATAACATACAGTCATGCATTTTATTTTAGGTGTTAGTATTAGATCTTTATGATGATCTTTACAGCACTTAAATATCTGTTGTAGTTTCATTTAGGTATGCTAAAGAAGGACTTGTTTTCTTAAATTATACTTTTTTATTAGGAAATAATTTGCTATTAAATTATTATACTACTCTATAATTACCTTATTTGGTCCAAAATCCCAATTATGCTATGCTTAGAAAGGCCCGACAACGCTTATTGTGCTTGATGAGAACAGGACAGTTGAATATACATTTCAAGCTGTTAATTTCAGCAGAGTACACTAATGTGACTAAATGAATAGTCATAACAACAATAATTCTTGTACGTTTGTATTATTAGTAGTATGCTTCTGTACTAAATCTAGTCTCGCTCAGATTGGATATGAGTACATGCAATCTGTTTCGATGATAGCAGTTCACAAATCATTTTCAGGCTTTCCATCGGCATTCATGGGTTCATCATGCATGAAGGCGGCATCCTAGTATTTAATTCTCATTCACCTTCTCATGGTCACACAAGACATTAAGGACACATTGGTGGACTGAGGAGGGTTGAATGTAAGGATAAATGACTTGGATTATGTAATCCAGGTGGCTGGAGGTTTTATAATGTACATGGCGGTTGAGGACTTTGTGATTGACAGCTGTCCTCACATTTGTGAGAATAGGGCTGACTCCAAGGTGGCCTTGTCCGGGTTGCTTGCTACAGATAGGATGGACGGATGCTCACAAAGCTTATGGACGCTGATGATATGTCACTTGTGGTTTGAATTAAGTGTCACGACGAGGAGCATCTGGCCTTTAAACCCACAATTTATAGAGGAGCATGTCTGCCTCAAAGATAAATAAATAAATGCATCCAAATCAGGTTTTATATACACTAATCTAACACAAATAAATGATCATTGCTTTTGCAAATGGACTGTGAATGTATACATTTTTGCTCAATTATTATATGGAGGGTACATGGAGACTAACAACCACACACAAGTGGTTACTTACACTTATGGGGAATTTACAGTATTCAATCAACCATGTTTTGGAATGTGTGAGGAAACTAGAGTACCCACAGAAAACCCACACAAGTGTGGTGTGAACCCACCAGGGATTGAACCCTCAAGGTCAGAACTAAACCCTGTCGTTCAGATTGACAGCGTTTCTGTTAATTTTTAAAATTTAAGCGAATTTTGTCAGATAATTCTAAAATTCTGTGGCATTCTTCATTTAACATGGGTGCCAACTCTAAAAAAAAAAGTCCTAAACCGTTTCCTTGAAATTGCAGGTATGAGCTCAAATCAGTAGCAGGTGTACATCTGCGCTAATCTTTCGTGGACATTTCAGGTCGTGGCAAGATTAACCTGAGGTGGTATGCTTGACTCCATGTAGGATTGGATCCCGATTGTTGTATTTTGACAGATCAGGACTCAGGAGATCATCTGTTTTGACTTGGTACATAGCGGGACAGCCTTTTGGTAAGAGTCAGCCATCTGCTTCAAGTCCTGCAACCTAAGACATTTGTCAATTAAGAACATTGGGAACCTTTATTTCCACACCATGGAGCTAACAATACTTGTATTTCAAGGCATGTGCTGTACTCACAAACTTGAAAGCACAAAAATACTGCACTTTGCTTTAAGGTCGTTTTTTTGTTGTTGTAATAGAAGTGCATTTATTTGAGATTTTTGACTGAAAAGCCAAGATGTGTTTGTGTTTTTAATCACAAATGACTTTGCCAATTCACTATTTTTCCAACAGGTAAGCCAATTCCATATTGTATGTTATTGTTCAAGATATTAACAAGATATTGTTCTTTGCCATACGCCGATATTTGGTATTGATGAATCTTTTAAATCTCCTTGTACTTGTATAATGAAAATAAAGGCATTCAATTCAATTTAATTCAATTTCCATTGCCACATTTACTTTTCTTTGTTTATGTTTCACAATGTTAATGTTGATTTAAACCCAATTGCAGAAGTGGATACTAATATTCACAAATTAAAAGGTCAAAATCGGCGATTACTCAAAGGTCAAGCAACTATAATATTGATTTAACTAAATAATTACAGACATTAGTCTATTGATATTTTGTCTCAACAGTGAAGATCTATGTAGTAGAACAATAAGCCATGTCTGGTGTCTGGTGTTATAAACCTCTTTAATAATGTGCATGTGCTTGATTTGAGTGGTGTGATAATGCTGTGGATGACAACAGGGGGTCACTAGGCAGTGGTGGGTAGTGGGTAAGGGCGTCGATCATATTGATTGTGTGAAAAGCCCCTCACATCCAGACATGGACATCGGATTATCAAGTTAACCCAATAGACTGGCAGAGTACTTTAATAGGTTCAAAGTGTGACATGAAGTCTCACGCTTTTTGTCTATAGTGATTGCTATTGCAGTTTATCTATTTTGTTGGTCCAAGTGACGTATTCACATTAAAATGTTTCATTGTTAATATGGTGAATCCTTGAGAGGCAACAATTACTTTTGTGGCTCCTTTATCTACACGTTTTACTGTTCTCAAATCCCTTTTCATTAGCTCACATCCCCCCATTCATGAACACATTGAAACACTAATGGTACTTTTGACCTGAGAATGGACCAAATTTGTTTGGATTTACTTTGTTTTTATAGGCAATGTTAAAATCCCATAGAAAGTTGACCTAGAGTTGACTGTATCAGATCAATACTCATTGGTGTTAGTTTGTAGAGATTTGGACACATTCCATTGCTGACGTTATTCTTTTTCCTCCCCTCTTTACACCGCCAACGGGTGTAGTCTGAATCAAAAGGCTCCTTATCTGGTAAAAAAAAAAAAAAAAAAATGTGATCTTGATTTTTGTTCAAACATAATAATTTTGGAACACTGCTATGTCAGGGAGCCAAGCTCCTTAAAACATAAAAACCTCTATGTCAACCAAAAAAAAGGTAGTCCAGGCTACATTTCATCTTTTGTGTCCCAGATTGATGATCTTTGAGATGGATGAGTCTCTGCATCGTTGTGTTGCATTGTCTTATGCAGGTTCGACACAAAGAGGGTAGAACACTTATCATCTTAGGCGTATGTATAGAGCTGGGAGGAGGGGTTGTCACACAAGTGATGTGGTGGAGGGGGGGGGAGTCCCCTCTGATAAAATGTAATGGAGATGGGCTAATGAGAGCAAAGGCAGATGGAGAGTGTGACAACACAACAGACTCAACCATCATTCTGAATATAAGAAACGTGTTTATTTAGAATTAAATCTGTCTTACCATGCTATTTATTTATTACTTAAGTATTTTAAAATGACATATGTAGCAGCTTGTTGCTCAGGTTTGATATTTGTTGTCCTTTCATGGTGCTTGGTGACTTGCCAGCAGGTGGTCCAGGTTTCCAGAGCTTGGTTTGGGATTAGTCTTCAGGAAGACATTGTTTGGTGGGAGTGGCGCTGTGAATACAAAGGGATTAGTGCACAGGGTTGCTTCATTGACTGTGTGTTTTCTATGTGTTTATGTACGCACTGGTGATGGGTTCGAGCAAGCCGAAGTTGATCGATGTACTGGAGAAGCACTCAAATTTAGGTCTATGTAAACTCATATGGACATGTAAAAAAAGACAATATTTTCAAGTGCCCATGCCTCCCAGGAATAACCCCCCAAAAAAAGCCCTCTGAAATCATCTCAATGCCTCAAACCGTGTGCCACCATTAGGCTCACACAAAGCAAGGTCTGACAAATGACCACTTTAATGTCCCTCTTTGACTTTAATGAATTTATGTTATCTGGCCCCTAATGGGGCCGTGGTAGTGGGGCTGGCGCAAGGCCATAACAAATGAAAAGCTCTGATTAGCGCAGAATGAGCCGCCAAGGGAAAAATGCCATTCGTCTTGGTTAGCATCCTCCTGGGCTCTTTTATGGGTCGCTGTGACTTGGACTGCGGGGCCGGGGGTGCCGGTCCCATTAGTGGGGCAGTTGAGTGGTCAGCAGAACCGGCGTTGACGGAGCGTCTGGCGTGCTTGCACAGTTCAAGTCAGTGAATGGCTCAGTGCAGCTTGACTCCTGAATAACCTTCGGAGGTACCGGGAGCCTCACCCCTGCATGACCCCGGTCTGTGGAGAGGGGTGTGTGTATGTGTGGGAGTTTGGGGGGTGTACTCTGAAGAGCTAGAGAGTGGGATACACCACACAGTGAGGCTTAAGTCACACTTTCACTAGCAACAGGTAAACAGATCTGATGAAATAAATATATATATAATTTGTAAATTGGAAAAGCTACATTTTTTTTGAATATAGTGTTTACACATGTAAAGATAACTACAAAATGACAGTTAATTCATAAACCTGATTAAGATTGTCTTCACTTTGTTGAATACCTTGGAAATACTTTTACGTTCTTCTACTGAATGATACTTTTGAACAATCTGATCCCAGATGGAATATGTTTGGTGGACCTGAATTGCTTTAATTATTTAATAGGTATCAAGAGAAACAAAAAGTATGAGCCAAATATCAGAGCTGGACACATTTGTTTCCATTTCATTGTGCATTCTTTGTCCGAAAAATAAGTAAAGCGCACCCGACTATAAGCTGCACCCACCAAATTTGATAAGAAAACTGTATTTGTTCATTGTATCATGGAATATTTCAATGAAATAGACACACAGTCCATTTGTCTGTAAAAATACATGAATTAGCTGGACTATAAACTGCAGGAATCGGAAATCTAGCATCAGCCTATAGTCTGAAAATGACAGTGTATGTATGAAATGAAACACACACGCACACACACATTTTTGAGGGAAAAAAACATGTTTTATATATATATATATATATATATATATATATATATATATATATATATATATATATATATATATATATATATATATATATATATATATATATATATATATATATATATATATATATATATATATATATATATATATATATATATATATTTAACATGTTTTTCCTCAAAATGTTTTACTTGTTTAATAAACAAATAAATAAATCATTGGAAACATTTCCTTCCTCCTTCCCGGTTTCTCATCTGACAGCCCTGGTATCTTACTCTGCAATTTTCCCCGTTCTTTATTGAAGCGGAAAATGTTACGTGAATAAGAAAAAAAGAAAGGAAAAACACTCCGATTCACCACAACAACAGCATAGGCGCTCGTGTTGGAGCTTGATTGCCCCGGATCACTGTTGTCATTGGGAGAAGTGCTGTTTTTGAACCGCCCCTCCTCCTCCTCCCTTGTCGGGCCCCCCGGGCTCTCGAGCCGCCTCACACTTCACTTCGGCCCGGGAGAGGAATGCGCTGGGATGCCGATCACCGCCGACTCTAGGACAGCCACAAAACCACGACAACACCACCGTAATGGACAGCCATGACCCATATGTGCATTTAAGTAAGTACACGTCGCCGATTTCGTCTTTGAGAGAGTGGCAAATCCAGATAGGAAGGGAGTGGAGGGGGGCGTATTGCTGGAGGAGTGTTCCCCGGCCATGACGTCCTCTCTCCGGGCTTTCACTGCAAGCGTCCCCGCTTCTAGTGCTGCGGTTCTTGCATGTCGCGCGGCGATTATTTTACCCTGTAAATAAAGTCAGGTGGTCGTAGCGGTCAGGCGAAGGTCAAAGGTTGGCATTTTAATTGCGCTGATCTAATTTATGACCTCTTCTAAACAGTTTGAGACTTAAACTTAATTTAGTGCGCGCAACATTGGGAGAAGTTCCGTGAAAACAAGCAGCAAAAACATCCAGTAACAAAACTTGTGGCAGCCCCCCCTTTGCAGCTCCCCTCTGCACAAGGCAGGTCAGTTTGGAGGGCATCCATCCCCCGGACAGCGTGATGTCATTTTGCTAAGTAAAGCTTCACTCCTTGTGTGACTCGACGACTTTGTCCTTGAACCAGCTGATGGCTCTTTTTTCCCCCCTTTGCCCTTCTATTAGCAGAATTGTTTATGTGACAGCTTTACAGCCCATGGAGTTAGGCAACACGTGGATGGATCGCAGTGAGCCAAAGGAGATGATGTTTGTGTGCTCACTAAACTAAATTTACGCCTTGACTTAGACAAAAGTAGGTTTATGCGGTCATCATGTGATGCAGAACTAGAACATTTGATGAAGGAGCGATTTTAAAAGTCTTGCATGTGCTCTTTTTTTTGCACACATTGTCTTGGGAAAATGGTGGCCTGGTGTACTAGTGTGTCGGCTTTGCAGATCTGGGGTCGAGGGTTCGATCCCAGGTCCCTCGCTGTATGGAGTTTGTATGTTCCCCCAAGGCTTGTGTGGGTTTTCTATGGGTTTCCTCCCACATGCATGCATGTAGGCTGGATGAAAACTCCAAATTGCCACTAGGTAGGAGTGTGAGCGTGAATGGCTGTCTGTCTCCTTGTGCCCTGATTGGCTGCTCACCGATTCAGGGCGTCCCCCGCATGGTGCCTGAAGTCAACTTAAAAGTTACAAAAAATACTTTAACAACCAGCCTAACATGCATGATTTTTAGGATGTGGGAGGAAACCAGAGTACCCTAAGAAAACCCACACATGCTACGGGAGACCATGCAAACTCCACACAGGAAATTCAGAACCCACCTTGGATTTAACCCTCGATCTCTGAAGTGTGAGGCCGAAGCACTAACTACTATAGTCCACCGGGCCACCTACTTTTGCACAGTGCAAGTAAAATTGAAGTGCTTAACTTCACTTCCGAAATGAAAAGAACTAAATAAATGTCCAAAACAGAATCTTTTTCCCTAGATCGTATCCTTAGAAAATTATTGGACCTGGTCCCATTTCCGATCAAGTGATCGCCATGTTATTCCCCCCCCAAAGTTTTATTTTTAGACCTTCTCCACCATCTTCGATCTACAATGACTCTCATCTCATTCAGTCTTTGTTTGTTTTTCTCCAATTAGGGAATTATCTAAAATTGGCCATTTATAATCACATTTTCTGATCCTTTGTTTGAGATATTTCCTTTTTTATTACATTAAGCACAGTGGTAAAATTAATAAAACGCCTAAAAAATAGGTCTCTTAAATCTTACATGATAAACAAATCATTTCATTCTGGACTGGATTTTTTTTTTATTGAATGGATGATTAAATTGGAAATTGAAACCTAAATCTATCACAGTGAAATGAAACCGTTTTATGATCAGATTTTTTTAGAGCACCACTCGTCTTTTCCCAGACATGTGCTTAATGCAGACATTCCCTTCGCAATGCAGCAAAATCACAATTTCTTCTTTCTCAGCACTTTCACTTTTTTTTCCTTGAGAATTTCCCATCCACTGAAGTGATCGTGAATTAACTCCCCCCAACCCCCCCAACTCTCTTTGATGCTGAGAACTTTTTTTAAAAAGTCATGACAAGGACTAGAAAAGAGGAAGAACCCAGAATATAATTGGCCTTTTAGATGTGAACACCCATAAGGAGGGTTCAGACTCCGGCTTAATACTTGCATGCTGCCACACGTTAATATACTGTACAACTTTCTGTCAGCTCACATTCCCAACATATAGCTCATTGTCTGGGGCCCGACCTCGACCACACCGTCATATGACTGAAAGAATGTGGTCTTGAGGTTGAGAAGCCGTGGCGGCTTTAAAAAAAAAAAAAAAAAAACCTGCTCGCTGACTGCCGAGCCCTGCACACAACTTCGCCAATCCCCACCCATTCCCACAGAGATAAACAAACCACACAGGTAAAGGGTGTGGCCCCTTGCAGGTTTACTTAAGGATTCTGTCTACTTGAGCCTTCACGGATTAGCACACAATATATGTAGTAGTAGTAGTGAGTATGTGCAGTTTTGACTCAGTAGTTGTTTGACGGAATTGTGTGTGTGTGTGCGTGTGGGTGAGTGCATGTGCTTATTGTGAGAATAGAGTTGAGCGAGAAGAAGGGGGTGCACGGAGGCCATTCTCAGGGCTAATTGTCGGTAATTAGTCATTAGTGAAGAAGGTCAAACCCTTGATTTAATTCCAAATTTAATCAAGCGGAGGACCTTGGAAAGACTGCAGCGGTGTTTGCTTGTGAGGTGTATTTTGAAATAATAATGCAATAACTGCAATCAATCCATGCAGATTTACACTACTACCATACTCTGTTATTGCTTGATGTTGCCTCATATTTTTTGGGGTGCATTTTCAAACTATTGTTTTTATTCTCGAAGTAGAAATATACATTTTACGGTCAAATTGATATATGCATACAACAAAGATGAATTTGACAACCCTGTTTTTGGCAATTTTATTTTGTAGGAGTGAAATTAAAAAGTGTAAATAGATAGAGGAAATGCATCACCATAGAGAGCCACGGGGCATTTATCCTAATCCAATGATGACATGAAGCACATTAGAACAATTATAGACAAAAAAAAATGTATGGTATATAAAGATGTAGAAACAACAGAATTTAGTTAACACGACCATACCGTTTAATGTCATAAATGAAATAAACAAAACAAATAAAAAGAGTGAACTAGATTTCGGCCTTCCCATGGCCTGGAGCGGATGTGACTGATGCAACTTCCTGTGTACCACGCGACTTGGGAATATTAAAAAATGTTCTAAGAGGTAATTGTGTTAGGAAATGCTGAATAAAAATGCAGGGACTCAGCTGAAATGTTACGGTTTAAGCAAATGCATTGACAAACAATATATAAAATATATATTTATAGTTGGGATAAATACAAGTAATACAGTTATGTATCCAATCTAACGTTTCTAAAGGAATGAACTATTATATTACAATACTAATTTTAGGTACGGGTGACTTAAAGCTTTTGTTGAAAGTGTTAAGTGTGCACTAAATTTAGCACTTAGGGTTAATTCACTGGGTTTTATGTAGGCCATGACATTCTATTGTAACACAGAAAGCATTTAAGGAGTATTTCAGATTCTCCCGCAGGGATTTGTTAAGTCTTGGAATGGTAGCTTGTGCGTCTCCTCCTCTTGTCTTGCGTCGGGTTTGTTGAGTCTCTCTTGCATGGCTGTCATCCTCCAGAGGATCTGATTACTGCTGGTGGCCCTCATCCAAGCGCTGTATGGACATTTGATGCAGCCTCACACAGGTGCACAGCACATAAGACAGTCTGTTGAGTTATGTCTGCTCCAAGGAGTGCACATACTGGCTTTTGCTGCTCACTCCCATCCGATTGTAATGTTTATTTATAAGGCTAGAAGATTTTTTGATATGGTGGCAAAGGGCATTAAAGAAGCAGCTGTACACTTCAGTTGGGGTCAGTTTGTGTTTTCTTGACATTGGACTTTTCCAAGTGTCCTGCATATTTACAAACTATATTTTGCATCCCAAATCATTCTTAGTCAATTGTCCAATTAGCCACGAGCTGTTGGTCATTCTCTTATTTGCCATCGACCTGCATGGTGGTCCTGAACCCAACTCAGATAGTTAAATAGCAAAATGCTCCGAGTTATTTATATTGGCACTCCAAGTTTTTGCTAGTAATCGACCGATACAGATTTTTCAGATCTATTCTACCCCTATATTAAGAAATATATTGAGGATTCTTAGAACTTTTGTTGATGTATGTTATTGTTCAACTTCATTTGCATAGTGGCAAGTGTGCAGCGAATGTAAGTATAGCAGTCGGAACGACATCAAGGACTTCGACTTAACAAGCAGCTGGTTGTTTATGAGTAGGCACAAGAGAGGAAAAGCGAGGCTACATCTGAGCCGAAATAAACCACTTTTAAATTGATTTCTTCATATCGGCTGATATATGTTAAATTTCGAAATATCAGCCTAATCGATTATTGGTCGATTGCGAGTTTTTACTGTCAAGAAACTTAATTACAAAAAACGTAACTAAAAAAATTGCATTAAGGTGACTTGCTTAAGTGTAACAGATCCTGGGAAACCATTTAGAATCCAAAGGGGTGTCCAAAGTTTTCCAGAAAGGTCCACAGTGAGATCAGGTTTTTGTTCCCACTGATCCAGCACGGTTCAACCAATGACATTTCTTCTGAAATCAGCAGCATCTGACAGCAATCAATTGATTCCACTTTAAAGAAACCCTATTGTGTGAAAATGTATCCTCTTCATTGGTTGGAATGAAGCCATGCCCCCGCTGTGGCCCTTGAGGACTGGTTTGGACACACAAACTGTAATCTTTTTTTATAGTCCTGTTTTTTTATTTTTTTATTCTTGGCTTCTCAACCCAAGCCTCAGGTTAAGCTTGCATTCTTTGCTTTAGCGGTTTATTTAAGTTCCCCGAGGCTCTGCCGTGCATTGTTTGCCATCGCCTTTAAGGTATATTTTGGGCCCGTATGCATCTGGCTTTTCACTTTGCTGTCTGTTTACTTGACCACCGTCCAGTATTCTAACAAGACAATTCCTGACATCCTGGAATGTTATACATGAGAAATACTTGTGCTACAGTTAAGGATACGTGCATATTAATAACCACGAACACACGGCCAGTCGACCGTGTCACAACTGGCCCATTTTTCTTCATGACATCAAAGAGAATTACAGATGTTTTGAGGGAAGCAGAATGCTGAAGTGAAAATTCTTCAGCCTAGGGCCTCTTCTTGTCACTTTCTTTTTCAACATTCACAGCACATTCTCATTTCATGCATTTAAGGAAGCCATTGGCCAGTGGTTTCGACCTTGTTACATTAAGTAGCACATAATGGTTTCTGTATATACTTTGTTTTTATTTTCGCTTCCTTGAAACTGACTAAATCATCTTACAAATTGATGGAAAAAAATGTCCACGAATACACAACCATTGAAGATTTCCATCACGGTGAACTTCACTTCTCTCTAGTTGATCAACTTCATTAACAACCGTAGCGTAATTTTCGGACCATAAGCATTTTACTTTGAGCCTCATCAGTTTATAATGCATTATATTGAATATTGAATTAAATACATGCATCCGTCGCCAAAAGAACTGCTTATGATTTATAATCTCAATTATTTCTGTTCAGAAAATACTCATTTCTAATGTCAAAAATCTGAGAGAGATTCTCTCAACCAAAAAATAGGTTGTGTGCACAAAAGATATTGGAGATCATAATGAAGAGGAAGACAAGATGATTATATTTCTGGAACTAACTCTGCTAGTTGAAAACCAAGCATAGAAATCAGATTTTTTTTGGGGACACCTTAACAACCTTTGGCTACAGAAACTAACTCAATGTACTAATGTCTGATCCCTTTTAAGAAGCTGTAATTGGAAGCTACCGGTTATACTGTAAGTGTGATCCCTTCCATCCCCACTCCTGACAGATTTAATGCCCTGCCCCCCTTTACCCCATCATCCCTATTTAATGCTACGCCAGACACCCTGCACTATAACAGGTGTCCCTGCACAGTTTTAGGCACAGCCTGAGGTATGGAAAGACACAAATTGAGTAGGCGGCTCAAGAGCTGATTTGTGTCATCAGTCGGACAGCAAACAGTTCCGAAGGGATTGATCTCTCAGGAAGGATAATCTGGCTAATCTTATAACTGGCCTTGATGCACTCCGCCTCTTTTTTGCTCTCCGCCGATACCCTTTTTCTCCTCCCATTCCTAAAAAGTCTACGGATCCGGAGTTTCCGCCTCAGTTTGACGACCAGTGTCGCTCGAGTCCGACGTCGCGGAAGGCGACTGGCGTCCTGCCAGTGCCACGCTCGCGCTCGAAGCCATGTGGCAACCTGCGGCATCACCTGCAGCTGGAGTTGGCGCCGGGAGGGAGCTGGGTTATTGCCACTGTGAGTATTCTTCTCCTAGTTCCTTATGGGGAATATTGGGAGGTAGATTAGGGAGACTTGTGCCTTTTATTTACTATTATTTTGCTTTACAGGCTTCCCACACAATGTTAGATTATCTAACGGATGCATTATGTATGGTAATACCTCTAATCCCTGGGTATTCTTTATAAAATGGATCTTCTCAGGGTAGAAATTCCCTGCGCTAATATTAATATCACTTATTTGCATTGGGTTTTCCATTGTGGATCAAAATGATACCCAGAGGATGTTTGCTTTTTATTGAGCGAGAACCATATTTGGTCATTTGCGGACGATGACAAGGCAGTTGGATTTGGGGATTTTTTTTTCCGCTAGATAATCAGTGGGAAATATGAGAATGTGATTTAAATACAAATCATATTAACGATTTTATTGAATTTAAATTGAACAATCATATTCAAAACAGGAAAACATTAAATTATGTGCAGAAAGTGTACAATATCCAATAGCCAATCATACTATACTTACAATATGGTGATATTACAGTATGTCACAATTCAATACAACTTGATATAACAATGTATACAGAAATTACAATACATACAGATTTAACTTAACCAGTTCCATTTTTACCTAAAGCAATTAAAAATACTATAGCCATTTTAATGCTTTTGACAGTTTTGTTGCTGGAACATTTACAACTTGAATGAAAACCATGCTTTAAAATCTTATGTAAAACGTTTTTACTGTGTTTTAATTGATTTCAATTCAACTGTGATGAACAAGTTGATATATCGATGTAAATTGATTCATTGTTTTAAGACCAATTCATAATGCATGAAAACAGTATACATAATTTGTAGTTTTTCAATATTTTTCATTTTGATAATTAAAAAATCATAATATATGGGGCATCCACCAAATAAACTATTTATGTTTATTCAAATACATTCAATTTTGAAATTGTAATAATTTTGACCAACATTTCAGTTTTTTCATTGCTTGCTCCCAAAATGAAAAACGTCTAATCTTACTCCAATTGAGGGGTTATATACTTGCATTTGTGGTTCTTTTTGACACGCATTCCTAAATTGTGATTGCACATCAACTCAATTCTCATACTTGTGCTTGCATTCGTATTTTTAACAATGGATTTATTAGCCGCTAAAGTACATTTTTATATGTTGTGCTACATGAATGCTTCTTTGTCTCTATGTTACATGCAATTTTCAGGCAACAATTTCAGGGATTTTCCCATCTCGAATGGAAAACAAATGTCATTCTGAGTCAAACGCTTGCTTGTGGTCTCCATTATGGCAAAGCCTCCTTTTAAAAAAGGGAACCCCCATTCAGCCAACACGTGTTGCCTCGTCCTTCACTATCTGATTGCCTCTCAACACTCTTCCCTTCCTATTGGCCCTCCCCATCCTGCTTTCCCTGGCCATTGGCATCTGCTGTCTGTCACCTAGCATCCTTCCATCAGCGCTTGCTCTGGTTTTCTGCTTTCTTCCTTCCTGTCTTTTAAGTAATGTGTTGATGGGCGCTCGCTCTGAACACATACTGTATTCCTCCAACAGTCAGACATCTGTGAATTTTGTCCTTGAAAAAAGCTATTGTGTTGCTCTTTTCAACTGTGGAACGTTTGACAACTTTGTCATTTAAAACAAAATAGCCTTGAGAGTTGTACGTTAGTCTCAACAATATTGATGGATCACTTCAGCACGACTGCTCTCTTTGTTATCTCCTCCACGTAACTGGAAAATGTTACTGTTCATTTGATATTTGCTCTTAAATGGATTTTGTTGTCTCGAGTTCTTCCCATTTGTCGTTATCTGCTGCTAATGAGTTGGACAGTAAATAACACTTGGTAATGGAACTGTTGAAAAATATTTTGCTGTTAGGTAAATATAGCTATAAAGCTGAATGACTTGGCTCAAGAAAGTTTGGAGGTTTTATAGTCTATGAATATTGAGGAAAACGTGACATGACATTTAATATGCAAGGGCTATTTTCTGTTCTTTTTAATAAATTTTTTGTCAGGGTCATTTTGATTTGTATTGTCCCATATGTGGACCCTTTTTCAGAATGCTCTCAGAATTTTAGCTGTAATATCTACTAGTATTTATCTATAGTAATCTTATTGTGACATTTGTGCTATATGCTGCCTCTTAAAAAAAAAAAAAAAAAATATATATATATATATATATATATATATATATATATATATATATATATATACATATATATATATATATATATACACAAATCTATAGGTTTTAAGAGGCAGCATGTAGCATAAATGTAATAATAAGATAGATAAAAAATAACAACAACTGCTTTTGTGAAATTGTTAATCTTCTATCCATGATCTGCTCAAGCATTTGAAAGACTCACATGCACATCCTCTGTTAAAAAGCCGTGTCATTAGCTTGTTCTAGGGAATGATAATTTGACTCATTTCCTGTCATGTACCACAATCTAAGGCCACAAATTCATGACATTGTATGGTCCATGATTCAAGTTTATTTTTTAATTTTCAGCAGGCTTGAGTTCATTTGCAACTTTTTTTTCTTTATATATGAAGAACAAATTCAAAAATTCTAAGTGGGAGGTGTTTTGGTCACAAGGTCCAGAGGTCAAGTCACCATGAGTGTGTTTGTTTGTGTTTCTATGTATTATATGCATTCTTCATTTGGATATCCAATAAGAACATCCCTATACATTACCAAGAAAATATAATGGAAAAACGGTTTGATTGTCAGATAGTAAACACTGTTACAGAATGGTAAAAATGGCAAAAATAGCCTCCCAAATCAAATTTCATAGCCTCAAAGACTGCTTCGGCATATCTCTTTATCTTTTTATTTGAAATATTTTTAAACCTAAACATCACATGTTCACCCTGGGTAAAAAAGTTCTGTTCTTTCGTCTTTGTCATATCTAGAAAAGGAGCCCGTACATGCAACATTTGATTTTTTATATGGAGGTACTTGCGCATCTGCTGATTTTGTTAAATATTGTACCAAAAAAGTTGGCTGTGGTAGAAAATGGAGCAGAGGTCATTTGTCTTGTTTCAGAGAAAGTTTGTATGTTCACTCGAAAGTTCACCACGGGGCAGAATTTGGGGGTCGAAGGAGTTCACTAATGCAGGTTATTTATATTATTACAGCCGCATGGTTGGAGGAGAAAGGCTTTTTTTTTATAAGCAGTATTTCACATTGTACTGTATTCCTTCATTTTTAACAGAATTATTCTATTGAGGCTACTGCAAAATATATCATTCACTGCAGGGAACTCAACCATAATAGTAATAAGTGTTTATTTATTTATTTACTCTGTTTTTCATTTGCATTGCTGACATGACAGAAAGCAACAGACAAAAAAAACCTCAAAAAAGTGAATGTTGTGTTTGTTTTTTAATCCAGTTAGAAAAAATGTGGTCATTTCTTGTCCATTCAAATATTTCCGCCATTTCTGCTAGGTGTTGTCAATCCCTTTAAATAGTGCTGTCTTAATGTGTTTGAGCTTCAGGTCTTAACTACGACACTTTTTGCCTCCGCTTTGAAGAAAAACTAAGACTTCTGAACCGCTCTATCCTCATTAAAGTCATGGGGGGGTGCTGGAGCCAATCCCAGCTGTCTCCGGAACAGAGGCCAGCCAATCGCATGGGCACAAGGAGACAAATAACGATTCACGCTCACACTCATACTATGTTTTTGGAATGTGCGAGGAAACCGGAGTACCCGGGGGAAACCCACGCAGGCCCAGGAAGAACATAAAAACTCCACACAGGTGGACTGACCTGGATTTGATCCCAGGACCCCAGAGGTGTGAGGCCAACGCGTTAACCACTCGCCCAACCTCACTCGAGGAGTGATTGCCTGTTCTTTTCCAGACTGACAGATTTAGATGTGTGCTAGTAGGATCATGTTAGAATTTTGGAGGGAAAAAAAATGTGAATCCGCACGGGACGTCTCCCCCGCCATCCATCAATCTGTCCATCCCTCTCTTGCTGTCTACCTCCCCCCTCCTTCCCCCCCGCTCCTCTTCGGCCTCCCACCTTCTTGACAGCTGGCCTGCTGAGCTGCACATACTTACCCGGGGATAAGAGGATTTAGTGACACAATTGATCAGGCATCAACCTCATTTAGCAAAGAAATGAATGTTTATCAGGGGCAGCGGTTAT